>NC_092708.1:49584102-49883579 GCF_047496885.1 Scyliorhinus torazame | reverse complement strand
GCAATCAGACTGCGGGCCACGCCATTGCCTGCCCAGAGCCAACCCCCCAGGCCGTCACTCACCTCCACGCTGGTCGCGTGAGCCTGGAGCACCGGGTCACGCCGATGAAAAGGAGGTTTGATTCACGTCGACGTGAACGGTCATCACGTCGACGGACTTCGGCCCATCCGGAGGGAGGATATCGGCAGGCCAAAATTGGCTGCCTTGCGCAGACCCGTGACATTCTCCGCGGCAGCGGCGCCATTAACGCCCCGCCGACTTTTCTCCCTTCGAAGACTTCGGCGGGGGGCGGGGGCGGGATTCACGGCGGCCAACAGGCGTGATGAACAAATTCCATCACCTTGTACCCCATATCGTCCAAGACTAAAATCCTAATGTACCCGACTAGGTCATGTTTGATGCACTGACTGACGAAAATGGAATATGTTCCATACCATGTCACTAATGTTAAAGTACTCTATTGTCTTGGGTGACTTCAACTTTCCTAATATTGACTGGAACCTCCTTAGTGCGAATGGTTTGGATGGAGCAGTTTTGTCAGGTGTGTCCAGGAAGGATTCCTGACTCAATATGTAGGATAGGCCGTACTAGGGGAGAGGCCATATTGGACTTGGTGCTTGGCAACGAACCAGGCCAGTGTCAGATGTCTCGGTGGAAGAGCATTTCGGTGTCAGTGACCACAACTCCTTTACCTTTACCATAGTCATGGCGAGGGATAGGAACACGACAGCATGGGAAGGTATTAATTGGGGGAGGGGAAATTACACGCTATTGGACAGGAGCTGAGGGAGCATAAAGTGGGAACAGATGTTCTCAGGAAAGATCCACAACAGTAATATATGGTTGTGTAAGGAGCACTTGCTGCGAGTGCTGGATAGTTTTGTCCCACTGAGACGAGGAAGGAATGGTAAGGTGAAGGAGCCTTGGATGACAAGAGAAGTGGAGCTTCTAGTCAAGGGGAAGGAGGAAGCTTGCGTAAGGTTGAGGGAAGCAAGGATCTGGCATGGCTCTGGAGGGTTACAAGGTAGCCAGGAAGGAACTCAAAAATGGACTAGGAGAGCTAGAAGGGGGCATGAAAAAGCCTTGGTGGGAAGGATTAGGGAAAACCCAAGGCGTTCTACACTTGTGTGAGAAATAACAGGATGAGCAGAGGGAGAGTAGGGCAGGAAATTGGTGCCTCGAGTCTGAGGAGGTGGGGGAGGCCCTAAATGAATATCTTGCTTCAGTACTCACTAGAGAGAGGCACCTTGTTGCTCGTGAAAACAGCATGAACCAAGTTAATAGGCATGAACAGGTTGATATTAAGGATGATGATGTGCTGGAAATGTTGTAAAGCATCAGGATAGCTAAGTCCCATGGACAAGATGGGATATACCCAGGTTTTATACAGGAAGTGGAGGAGGAGATTGCTGCGCTGTTGGCGATGATCTTTGCGCCCTCACTCTCCACTGGAGAAGTACCGGATGATTGAGGGAGGTGAATGTTGTTCCCCTGTTCAAGAAAGGGAACAGGAAATCCCATGGGAATTACAGACCAGTCAGTCTTACATCTGTGGTGAGCAAACTACTGGAAAGGATTCTGAGAGATAGGATTTATGATTATTTAGAAAAACATAGTTTGATTAAAGATCGTCAGCATGGTTTTGTGAGGGGCAGGTCATGCCTCACAAGCCTCATTGAATTCTTTGAGGATGTGACGAGACACATTGATGAAGGTCGGGCAGTGGATGTGGTGTCTCTGGATTCAGTAAGGCATTTGATAAGGTTCCCTGTGATAGGCTCATTCAGAAAGTCAGGGGGCATGGTATACTTTTGGCTGTCTGGATACAGAATTGGTTGGCCGAAAGAAGGACAGCGATTGATAGTGAATGGAAGTATTCCGCCTGAAGGTTGGTGCCCAGTGGTGTCCCTCAGGGATCTGTTCTGGGACCTATGCTCTTTGTGGTTTATATAAGTGATTTGGATGAGGAAGTGGAAGGGTGGGTTCGTAAGTTTGCCGATGACATGAAGGTTGGTGGAGTTGTAGATAGTGTTGAGGGCTGTTGCAGGTTACAACAGGACATTGACAGGATGCAGAGCTGGGCTGAGAAGTGGCATATGGAGTTCAACCAAGATCAATGTGAAGTGATTCATTTTGGAAGGTTGAATTTAAATGCTGAATACAGGGTTAAAGGCAAGATTCTTGGAAGTGTGGAGGAACAGAGGGATCTTGGGGTCCATGTACAGAGATCCCTCAAAGTTGCCACCCAGGTTGATAGGGTTGTAAAGAAGACGTATGGTGTGCTGGCTTTCATTAACAAGGGGATTGAGTTTAAGAGCCGCGAGGTTTTGCTGCAGCTTTCTGAAACCCTGGTTAGACCACACTTGAAATATTGTGTCCAGTTCTGGTCGCCTCTTATAGGAAGGATGTGGATGCTTTGGAGAGGATACAGAGGAGATTTACTAGGATGCTGGAGTGGAGGGCATGTCTTCTGAAGAAAGGTTGAGGAGCGAAGAAAGAAGAGAGAACAAACAAAGAACAAAGAAATGTACAGCACAGGAACAGGCCCTTCGGCCCTCCAAGCCCGTGCCGACCATGCTGCCCGACTAAACTACAATCTTCTACACTTCCTGGGTCCGTATTCCTCTAGTCCCATCCTATTCATGTATTTGTCAAGATGCCCCTTAAATGTCACTATCGTCACTGCTTCCACCACCTCCTCCGGGAGCGAGTTCCAGGCACCCACTACCCTCTGCGTAAAAAACTTGCCTCGTACATCTACTCTAAACCTTGCCCCTCTCACCAGAGGTGACGTGATAGAGGTGTACAAGGTGATGAGAGACATGGATAGAGTGGATAGCCAGAGACTTTTCCCCAGGGCGGAAATGGCTGTCACGCGGGGACATAATTGGAGGAAGGTATAGGGGAGATGTCAGAAGTAGGTTCTTTACACAGAAAGTGGTGGGTGTGTGGAATGCACTGCCAGTGGAGGTGGTGGAGTCAGAGTCATGAGGGACATTTAAGCAACTCTTAGACAGGCACATGGACATCAGTAAATTGAAGGGGTGTAGGAGTAGGTTGATCTTAGATTAGGAAAAATGGTCGACACATAATGGGCCTTAGGGGCTGTACTATTCTATGTTCTATTACGATACATCACAGCAATTTATTTAAAATTTTTTTTAGAGTACCCAATTATATACTTTTTCCTAATTAAGGGACAATTTAGCGTGGCCAATCCACCTAACCTGCACATCTTTGGGTTGTGGGGGTGAAACCCACGCAGACACGGGGAGAATGTGCGAACCTGGGTCCTCAGCGCTGTAGGCAGCAGTGCTAACCACTGTGCCACCCCTCCATCACAGCAATTTAAACTCAACATTTTCCTGTATTATGGGACACTTATCTGGTTTGAATCATATATTCTATTATCTGGGTAATGCAACTGAGGGTAGTAACTGAAAAACCCCACCAAAACTATCCTGTCTTCTCTTTTGGACACAGCACAGTGTGTAACTCTATCTAGATTGGGTCACGTTCAACTTGAAACATTAACTATTTCTCTCTCCACAGATGCGGCCAAATCCACTGAGTATTTCCAGCAATTTTTTTATTTTCGTACAGAGGTGCAGGAGTGAAGATATACAATGGAAATGAAGGCCACCGTTGTGCATCAGTGACTGTCTTTTACAAAGTGATTTCATATTTGACTTTTCCAGCCCTTTTGCCAAATGCTCTTCATGCAACTGGTTAACAGCTTTGAGTTACTGATCTACACACAGCATTGTCTGCAACCAGTCTTCTTCAAACTTGATTAAATTTAACCGAACAGTGCTTAAGGATGCTCATCTGCTTGTAAATTCTTCCACTACGCCCAATGGCAGGCAGTAATAGCAAGAGAATTTCCTGGTCAACCATATTGCAGAGTGCATGGCAGTACTTTGCATAGCATAATCATGGACCCTTCCAATGAGGGCCATGGTCATTAATGTCCTCTAGGGCATGGGATGTGAGGGAGGGAGAGGAATAGTGTTCAAATCCACAGATCTACCACACGTTAGTATTAAATTATTCTTGACTACTAAGTCCCACTCTATGTTAACTTGATCTAGTGCCTGTACCCTGCCCTGCATCACCTGGATTCTGATTGACCTTGATTCTGTATCTATGCCCCTGCACATCCACTTTAAAATTCTTACCTCTCCATAGCTTTCCATTTCCTACTTTACTCCAGCTCGCTGACTTTGTTCCATCCTTGTGGAATAATCCTCATGGTGACACGTATCTCACTCAACTTTCAAAATCCCGCCTCACACAGCTGATGCAAACTCGCACTAGAACAAAATTTAACAAATCTACTGTGTGTTGAAGATTAAACTTGAATTTATGGTGAAATTCTAATATAACAAATATTTGAAATTAATCTGCAACGAAAGCAACGAGGAACCTTCCTGATTATGCACAAAAGCCCAAAATCAAACGGGAGCAGCATCAGTCCAAAGAAAATGGCAGTTACCATTACAAAATTTTGGGTACTTTCTAAGATAATTAATAATCTTCGTGGGACAGCCACTGCCCTTTGAAAAATTAAATGGAAATGTAATAAAATTTTCATAGTCTTTAAATGCATAAATGGCAGGAATTATGTCTATAGTTTGGGCGGCACGGTGGTTAGCACTGCTGCCTCAGGGCGGCGAGGACCCGGGTTCGATCCTGGCCCTGGGTTGCTGACCTTGTGGAGTTTGCACCCAGTGTCTATGTGGGTCTCACTTCCACAACACAAAGATGTACAGGGTAGGTGGATTGGCTACACTAAATTGCCCCTTAATTGGAAAAAAATAATTGGATGCTCTAAATTTTTTAAAAAGGAAAGATCGGGCATCATGATCAGCACAGGCTTGGAGGGCCGAAGGGCCTGGTCCTGTGCTGTACTTTTCTTTGTTCTTCTTTATCTCTATAGTTCATCTTTTTTTAGAAATTTAGAGTACCCAATTCATTTTTTCCAATCAAGGGGCAATTTAGCATGGCCAATCCACCTTCCCTGCACATCTTTGGGTTGTGGGGACGAAACCCACGCAAACACAGGGAGAATGTGCAAACTCCACACGGACAGGGACCCAGAGCCGATTCATCTCTATAGTTAACACGAATGTCATGAATAACCATTATTTGAAAAATCACTAATCTAGTTTTTAAAAATATTTTTCGATTGGCATTTTCAGTTTTATATACATTGCAATTCGTGTTTTTTTTAAATTTAGAGTACCCAATTTGTTTTTTCCAATTAAGGGGCAATTTAGCGTGGCCAATCCACCTACCCTGCACATCATTGGGTTGAGGGGACAACCCACGCAGACATGGGGAGAATGTGCAAACTCCACACGGACAGTGACCCAGAGCTGGGATCGAACCCGAGAACTCGGAGTGGTGAGACAGCAGTGCTGACCACTGCGCCGTCCTTTTAATTCGTGTTTGTTATTGTACAGTATATAAGATTTTCTTGTACCTATTTACAATTTGTCAACGTCTGTCTCGGTGTGCTATTTTATTTGTAAGTGCCTCATTTCTTGTCATGTCAGTAGTTCCCATTCACCTGTCAGTTTGTTCAGTGTTGCTAGTCTGTTTCCTATGTAAAAGTCCGTAACTTTCAGGGTGCCCCCGTCCTGTCTCCATTTTTTAAAGGTGGTGCACAGCATGGCTGGTGGGAACCTGTGGTTTCCACAGATGAGATGGAGGCCATGGGGAACATCTTGGTCAGTCCGAAGTGTTGCATCAATTGGTTCCAAGTTTTCACTGGGCCGGATGCGTATTTTGTCGGTGGGGGGGGGGGGGGGGGGGGGGGGGGGGGGAGGAATGGGTGTGCTGCCGTGGCGAGGGTCCAGTGGGTCGTCCCCCTGGAGGCCTCCTCCATCTGCACCCACTCCGAGTTGGGTTCGTGCACCCACTCCCTCACTCTCTCCGCCGTTACTACCCAGTGGTAGTACTGCAGGTTTAACAGTGCCAGGCCAACCTTAATTTTCCTCCTTTGCAGGGTTGGTTTGGGGACTCTTGGTTTCTTGCCCCCCCACACAAATGGCATGATTAAACTGTCCACGTTTTGGAAGAAGGCCTTAGGGATGAAGATCGGTATCGATCTAAACAGGACATTCTCAGCAGCACATTCATTTTGATCGTCTGCACTTTCCCCGCCAGGGAGAGTGAGAGCATGTCCCACCTCAGTAGGTCCTTTTTGACTTCCTCCACCAGGCTTGTGGATTCCACGTGTGGATCTGTGACCAGTCTCTGGCTATTTAGATCCCCAGGTATTGGAATCTGTTTTGGGCTATTTTAAAGGGGAGCCCCTCCAGCTCTGTCCCTCCGTCGTTTGGGTTCACAAGGAATGCCTTACTCTTGCCCAGGTTGAGCTTGTAACTCAAGAAGGTTCCAAATTCTTTCAGGATCTGCATTATTACTTTCAGTCCTTCCTGTGGCTTTGAGACGCATAGGAGCAGGTCATCCGCATAGTGTTAAACTCTGTGCTCTCTGTCTCCCCTTTTATATTAGTCCACCGGGAACCCATCGGGTCCCGGCACTTTCCCCGGCCTGCATGGAGCTGATGCTCTCCATGATTTCTCCCAGATCTATTGATGCTTCCAGCTCCCCCCCGTCGGTCTTTTTTTTTCTTTTTAAATTTAGAATACCCAATTCATTTTTTTTTTCCAATTAAGGGGCAATTTAGCGTGGCCAATCCACCTACCCTGCACATCTTTTGGGTTGTTGGGTCAAAACCCACGCAAACACGGGGAGAGATGTGCAAACTCCACACACTGACCCAGAGCCGGGATCGAACCTGGGACCTCAGCGCCGTGAGGCTGCATGGTTAACCACTGCGCCCCCCCCCCCCGCCGCCCCCCAACTAGCATATCCAGTCCGTCGAGGAACCGTTTCATCCCCCGCGTCCCCGTCAGGGGGCTGAGAGGTGTTCAGTCTTGGGTAGATTGACCTCTTTTGGTTCCGCTACCAGTCTGCCTCTGCTGTCCTTTACCTGTGTTTTTTCCCTCGTGGCTGCCTGCTTTCTCAGCTGGTGAGCCTTTTCCCCATGTTCGTAGAAGGTCCCCCGTGTCTGGCGGAGTTGGTGCACTGCTTTCCTGATGTACAGCAGGTTAAAGTCCATTTGTAGCTTTTTCCTCTCCGCCAGCAGCTCTACGGTCAGGACCTTGGAGTACTTTCTATCAACCTCCAAGATGGAGACGATCAGCTGTTGCCTAGCCGCCCTCTCTTTGTTGTCTCTACGTGCCTTGTAGGCTATGATTTCCTCTCTGATCACTGCCTTTAGTGCCTCCCAGAATGTGGACGGTGAGACTTTCCCATTCCAGTTGTTACCCACGTCATCGCCCATGGCAGAAGGAGGTCCGTGTCCAGGCTCCATGTGGGGCACTGGGCAAGGCCTGTCTCCAACCTCACATCCACTTAGTGCGGAGCATGGTCGGAGATGACGATCCCAGAGAATTCCACTCTTACTATTCCTGAAAGCACTGATTTCCCCACTGCAAAGAAGTCGATACTGGTGAAAAGAACGAGAAATCCTTTTCTCCCAGATGTAGGAACCTCCATGGGTCCACTGCCCCCCATCTGTTCCATAAATGTTCCCAGGTCCTTAGCCATGACGCTTTTTTTCCCGTTCGGGGGTTCAATCGGTTCAGTCAGCGTGTCCTGTACGCAGTTAAGGCCCCCCCCCCCGGTCGATGTGTGCCAATATTGCGGATTTCCGCCACGGTCTTTTTTATAAATTCTGTGTCATCCCAGTTGGAAGCGTACACATTCACTGGCACTACTGGTGCCCCGTCTAGGACATCGCTGATCATGATGTCCCATTTCCCTGGGTCCGTAACCGTCCTGGTCTCAGTAAATCTCATCCTCTTGCTGATCAGTCTGGCTAATCCCCTAACCCTCGTCCCTTGGCATACATGGTACGTCTGTCCCAGTCAGCCCTTTCTTACCAGCAGTCTGTCCTTCGCTCTCAGGCGTGTCTCTTGCAGGTAGATTAAGTCAGCCTTCAGGCTTCTCAAAGTGGGCGAACACTCTGGATTCTTTTCACCGGGGCGTTAAGTCCCCATACATTCCAGGGGACTATAATGGTTGGGGGCTTCTGTCCCCCCCATTCTTGCAGGATCAACCATACTTACCTACACTCCGAGGTTTCCCTTTGTTAGGGGGTCGTCTAAAATGGCCATGGTCGCCATTCTCACAATGAGGTTGGGCCCCTGCGCTCCAGGTTTACCCTTTGTCCAGTGGGCACCCAACATGGCCGGCAACTGTGTACGCCACACGGGTGCGCACCTGCACTCCGGGGTCTCCCTTTGTTTCGGGAACTTGCAAAGTCGCTGCTTGCGGTGCCATCTTGATTTCTCGGCCTGCTCCATGCCTGTGCCTATCGTGCTGCCAACCCTTCCCTATGGTTTTGTCCCGTCTGTTCTATGAATCCCCCCATCCCTGCGTGATCTCCCTCGTTTTGTTCCCCGTGGCCAGATGCTGCCCCTCCCCCAAGGAGGTGTGCCTCAGCCCCCCTTACCACCTGTATTCACGTGCTAGCCCTCTCTGCTAGTATGGTGGCTCCCCTCCCAGGGCTGGTTCAGCCCTCTATCCGTTTTGTCTGCCTGCCTCTGTTCCCTTCACCACCTCCTCACCTGCTTTCCCTGCCGTCGCTCCCTTCTCTTTGTCTTCCAACTCTCAACTGAAAACGAGGCAGTACAATACCGCGCAAACACAAAGTCATTTTCCGGCACGTCCTCACCGCTGCAGAGTTTGGTCCCTCTCCAGGTTGTTCGCTCTCACAAACTCGTTGGCCTCCGCTGAAGTGGCAAAGTAATGTTTCTTCCCCTGGTATGTGACCCAGAGTCTGGCTGGGAAAAATATGCCGAACCTCACCCCATTTTTATAGAGTGCCGATTTTGCTCTATCAAATTCTGCCCTTTTTTTGCAAGATCCGCCCCAATGTCTTGATAGACTCCGGATTCTGTGCCCTTCCCATGAGCACGACTTTGTCTGGCAAGCCCACCTCAGGATCTTTCCCAGTTCTGGTACCGGTGCAGCTTAGCGATGATCGCTCTCAGCTGCTCCCCTGCTATGGGTTTCAGCCAGAGCATCCCGTGTGCCCTGTCGAGTTCTGAAGTGCTGGGGAAGCTGTTCCTCCCAACGAAGGTGCCCAGCATTTGGGCGATATAGTCTGTTGGGTCCCTGTCGTCGATGCCCTCCGGCAAACCCACAATTTGGACATTTTGTCGTCGAGACCTGTTCTCTTGCTCCTTGACCTTACCCATCAAGTTCCCCAGGGCAGCCACCAACCTCTTCACTTCTGCCTCCAGAGCCACGATCCTGTCACTCTGTTCTGACGGCATCTTTTCAAGGGCCAGAATCATTCTGTCCTGTGCCTCCACCTTCTTCCCCAGGTATTCTATCATGCGCTGGAAGGAGGCCATCGCCACTGTCACCACCTCCTGGAATTCCGTTTATATCGCCTCCCTCATGGCGGCCAGTTCGTTTTTTAAAAAGCTTTTCCATCTGCCCTCTCGGGTGGGGAGGTGGAGGCCGTCACTCGCGCTAGTTCCGCCACTCGGGTCGCCGGTCTTCCCCGCTCTTGGGTAGTCGGGGCTTCCACCTCGCCTCGTGGGTCCACCGGCCCATTGTTCATGCTCGTTTCCACCACTCCTGCCTTCTCATCGGCTCTTTGTCCTACTGTTCGCCGGCATCCTCTTCTCCACTGTTGGTCTTTGTCCCGTATAAGTTTGGGAAAGTTTTGAGCCAGAAATCTCCATAAATTAACTCTTTTGGTTCTAGTTGGGATGTGTATCTGCTCAGCACGTCACCGCCACCGGGAGTCAGCACTAATCTAGTTTTGTCATTGCTGTAATCTTTAAACTTGTTCTCATGAGAAAGCCATTTCCATTTATTTGAAAATAATGTCAAAATTACAACATTGCGGCACTTGCATATGTCAGCGGCAAAAAGTATACAGTCGTTCCTCCGCAAATTTTTCAAATGGGTCATTGTAGAGGTCATAAAACTGGACTTTTGTTTCCTACAATGTTCAACTAGTTTAAAAAAAATACTTGTTTGTGACTAATAGTGTACAAAAATACTTAAATTTCTCAAACATAAATTCCAAATTCAAGTGGTTTATTCTAGAGATGATGATGCCCAAAGTTGGACTTCTGTCGGGCAATGTGGATACTTTTGCAGTGCATCCATAATCTGACTGCTATCCAGTAGCAGTTTCACCAGCTGGTACTCTTTCTGTGTTCGGGTAGATGCCCCATCCATTGGTTTAATTAATTCCAATTGGTGCAGGTGCTCAAATGCCTAAGACGACAAAGGGAAAATAAATAATTTGACCATCAGCAAATAAGTATTTAATCAATTTCCTCGCTATTAATTTTCTTAAAGTGAAATGTGAAGCAGGCTGACAATGAAGGACATTGGGAGGGACATTAACAGGCAGAAATTTTATCCAAAATGTCTGCTGACAAGCACTTGGATAGACAACTCATGAGAATTAGGCATTGCCAATGGTGTGGAATTTTCCCTTGTTTCAGTTTTCACAATCACAGAATAGTTACCCTCATGCCTGCGCTGACTCTGCGAAGGAGCAACTACCCAGTGTCACTCTCCAGCTTTCTACCTGTAGCTTGGCACATTCTTCCTTTTCAGATAATAATTCAATCCCCTCAAATGAACCTACTTGCGCCATATGTACTGGTAGTGCATCAAGATCCCAGCCACTCACTGCGTGATAAAGTTCTTCCTCATGTCTCCATTTCATCTTTTGCCAATTACCTTAAATCTGTGCCCTCTGAACAGGGTATAAATATTTGCAATTCTCCAGGCCTTTGCTGTCACCCCTTAGCCCAAGGAAAACGAGAACATTATGGCCAGTGCCTTTCAATTTCCACTCCCACTTCCCTCAGTATCCGGGATGCATTTATCTCATCCAGTCCCGGTGCTTTATCAACTTTAATTACAGACAGTCTGGCCAATACCACCTACACCTACTTGTCAATTTTAAATGCTTCAAGTGTCTGAACTACTTCCTCTTTCACCAGGAAATTTTAATTGAGGAATGGGAAAAAAATTTAATTGTCATTGTTCTGCTGAAAGACAAGTGGACGAGGAGATTGATGATTCAGCCATTTGTGAGCGGTATGGAATATATTTATTAAAAAAAATTTAGAGTACCCAATTTATTTTTTCCAATTAAGGGGCATTTTAGCGTGGCCAATCTACGTAACCTGCACATCTTTGGGTTGTGGGGGCGAAACCCACGCAAACACGGGGAGAATGTGCAAACTCCTCACGGACAGAGACCCAGAGCCGGGATCGAACCTGGGACCTCGGCGCCGTGCTGCCTGGTATGGAGTATATTAATCAACTTCCATCAATTGTGTCCCACAACATGCAACATCTGAAAATACAGTCCCCATCCCATAAACAGGGTGAATTATGCCAACATGATTTGTCTGCCCTATGTCATGGACAGAAAATGTTTCAATTTTCCTAGTCGAAGCAAAATTAGTTCTTGAGGTTATCATGTTCATGCCTCTGTTACTATCAATGGCCATGCAATTCACTTCACTGAGCTGAATACAAGTCAGAGGGCTGTATTTCACATGCCCCTGCCAGCATATCCAACCCACCAACTTCCAATCTACCCTCCAGCTCACCCCCACCTTACGGCAGGTGGGCACCAAAATCAACAGCCTGCTGATTTTTAATAGGTATTTAAATAAATAAATAATAGATATTTAAATAGCTTAAATAGCTTGTTACCGAGCCAGATGACTGATAATATGCTGCCTACGCCATAAAACCTTTGGTATGGACAGTTCGGCAGGGGTAAGCTGCCTGATTTTTAAAACAAAACTACATTCATGAAAGGGCGGGCAGGAAACAGGTTTCTATCTTCAGGGGCTGCCCTTTGCAGATCTCCCTCCCGAGATGGAATCCGCTCTTTCTTTCCTACCTGCCCTTAGCCTTAAATCCAATGCCCCTCCCCTGACTCCTCTCTGATCTGCCGAAACTCTCACTGCCCACTCTGATTGGCCGGCAGCTCCAGAGGACAGGATTTCCTCCTCAGTAAGAGGCAGAATCCCCACCTGGCCTTTGTTAAGCCTACCTGCAGCACATTATGGGGTGACTTTGCTTTGGGGTGGGTGAGGGGAAACCTCTTCAGCCAGGGTAACTTGGTTGTTGGGCTCTCTTTGCCTCCCTTTGTTTTTGTTCTCCATCATCCTCACAACCCTGCTGCCACCAACCATTGAAGCATGCAGCCCCCCCCCCCACGCACCGTGCATGTGCACGAGGTACCGCCTACAAAATAAACCCATCAGAGATACCTCTTGACTGACCAATCAAAACAGTTCAAAGAAAAACAGTCTTATGATTATTATAGAGTGGAGGGTAGGTAAATACTGGATCTACCAATAGAGATTTATCATTGTGCTAATCTTGTGCCAATAATCTGGCTAATCATGCACTGTTAATTAATTTCTGCGGGCTGCAGGGAAGTCAGCCAAAGTTCTTGGTTACAACTTAGTAATGTTCACTGGGAATGAGCTTTACTGAATATCAAATTAGAACAGAATCGATTTGCACAAATCACATGTGCAGCCTACAAAACTTTCATAAAAACGCATAAATGCAGGAGGTTCCAGCTTCAGGGAAGGAAGGGGGAGTAGACTGGAAGGGCAGAGCAGAGAAAACTAGAATCGGAAAAGAAGAAATTGGTTTAATGAATGTGGTCATTAAATTTAATGTTTACAGTTTGCAAGTTCCTTACCTTCAAGATTACTGGTTTCTCAAAGTTATGCATTGAATGGGTCCTCCTTTGAATGAACTTCTGGAATTCTGTAATGCAACAACAGGACTAAATATTTGGTGGATTTATCTACACGCGACATCTCTCTAAATAGTTATACTAATTAACAGCCATACAACTTTCCACGCATTATGCTTCATATTTGATTTCTGTATATCCTGTCATCCATCATCATCTTTGTCAGTTTAAAAATATAGACTATGAGGTATAACCTTTCAGCAATGGGATTTAATACACAGAACACCGTCAGATTATACACTTAGTTGGTTTCCATATATATCGATGAAATGATTGTGCGATTCAACAAGCAGAGTGACCTTTCTCGTATAGTCTAGTATACACAGGGGGGGGGGGGGGGGAGTGGGTGGAGTTTAATTGAAATAGCTATTCAGAGGATATGGTGTTCCCAGCAGAATCTTTCTCTCCACGGAATTATAACTTTGCAGGGTGTGGATTGCCAAAGGTGATTTTGTCATACAAGATTCCAGGAAGAGTAGCCAGATTGCCTGGAAGACATTGATGCAGAAGGAAAAAAATACTAATTTTGCACTGTCCTGACAATTATCTTTCGTCACTTTTCAAACATTAAATTTATTTGAAGAGTATTCAAACTAAACTACGCAGAAATCCAAGAGCACAGTTTTCATTCTGGTGGATGTGAAAGTGAATAAATGCTCCCTGCAGGAGCACGCACAAACAGAAGTGTTATGGGCCAGGGTTTAGAAAACTCCAAAGTAGATCATGGAGTTCACCTGACCTACAACTGTTTATAGATTTTGGTTACGATGAACACAACGGCCTACCTTTCAGGTTATTCAACAGAGGCCTTAAGCACTGTTAATCAAAAACCTTTATTCTACAAATTTAGTTAACATTTTTATAAACACACACTGTAAGCATTTTTATCAAGTACAAACATAAATGCCCCACACAGCTACAGTAATCTATGTATAACCCTTAATGAATTCCTCCCTTTAACTGTTCCAATTTATGGGTCTTACAGGCCAATCTCGTTACTAAATGTGGATGTCAAGCTATTGGCTAAGACCTTGGCCACAAGGAAAGAGGATTGTTTCCTGGGGGTGATAGGGAAAGACCAGACTGGATTTGTTAAGGGCAGGCAACTTAATGCCAATGTGTGGAGGCTTTTAAATATTGTTATGGTGCCCTCGGAAAGAGAGGAAGCAGAGGTTGTGGCAGAGATGGATGCAGAGAAAGCTTTTGATCGGGTGGAGTGGGAGTACCTGTGGGAGGCGCTAGGTAGGTTTGGGTTTGGTGAGGGCTTCATTCATGCGATTGCTGGACCATGCGCCTGTGGCAAGCGTGCGTACGAACCGGCTTAGGTTGGGGTATTTTAAATTGTACCGGGGGACGAGACAAGGGTGTCCCCTCTCCCCGTTATTATTTGCTCTAGCCATTGAGCTGCTGGCCATCGTGTTGAGAGCTTCAAGGAACTGGCAGGGGCTGGTCCGGGGAGGGTGGGGTACCGGGTCTCGCTCTACGCGGATGATCTCCTCCTGTATATTTTGGACCCACTGGAGGGGATGGGGGAGGTCATGCGGATCTTGAGGGAATTTGGCAGTTTTTTTGGGGTATAAACTGAACTTGTAGAAGAGCGAGTTGTTTGTGATCCAGGCTAAAGGGCAGGGGAAGAGACCTAGTGAGCTGCCGCTGAGGAGGGTAGAGAAGAGCTTTTGCTACCTGGGAATACAGGTGGCTCGGAAGTGGGATTCGTTGCATAAGCTTAATTTGACCCGACTTCTACAGTGGAGCAAATGGAAGGGGACTTTAAAAGATGGGACATGCTCCCGCTGTCACTGGCGGGGAGGGTACAGACCGTGAAAATGACGGTCCTCCCCAGATTTCTATTTGTATTCCAGTGCCTTCCCATCTTCATCCCCAAGGCCTTTTTCAAGTGGGTGACTAAGATCACCTCGGGATTTGTGTGGGCGAATAAGACCCCGCGAGTAAAGAGAGTGCTGCTGGAACGCAGTGGGGGTGGGGGGGGGCTGGTGTTGCCGAACTTTTGTAACTACTACTGGGCGGCCAACATTGCCATGATCAGAAAGTGGGTATTGGGGGAGGGGTCAGCATGGGAGCAGTTGGAGGCGGCGTCATGCAAAGGCACCAGTTTGGGAGCGCTGGTAACGGTACCTCTGCCGTTCTCGCCGGCCCGTTACTCCACAAGCCCGGTGGTGGTGGCGGCACTGAAGATCTGGGGGCAGTGGAGGAGACACGAGGGTGGAAGGCGCGTCGGTCTGGACCCCGATATGTAATAACCACAGGTTTCTACCAGGCAGGATGGATGGCGGGTTCCAGAGCTCACAGGGGGCAGGTATCAAAAGGATGGGTGACCGGTTTATAGATGGGAGCTTTCCCAGCCTGCAGGCGCTGGAGGACAAATTTAAACTGCGGCTAGGGAACTGCTTTAGATATTTACAAGTGCGGGCCTTCCTGAGAAAATAGGTGGTGGCCTTCCCGCTTCTGCCGCCACGGGGGATACAGGATAGAGTAGTTTCCGGTACCTGGGCGGGGGGTGGGGAAGGTGTCGGACATCTACCAGGAACTGCTGGAAGCGGAGGCAACCCCGGTGAAGGAACTGAAGGGCAAATGGGATGAGGGGTTAGGAGGATAGTTAGAGCCGGGTCTGTGGGCGGAAGCCCTAAGTAGGGTCAATTCCTCTTCATCATGTGCTAGGCTCAGTTTAATACAGTTTAAGGTGGCCCACCGGGCACACATGACGGTGGCGAGGACAAGTACGTTTTTCGGGGTAGAAGACAGATGTGCGAGGTGTGCAGGAAGCCCAGCAAATCATGTCCATATGTTTTGGGCAAGCCCGAAGCTTGGAGGGTTCTGGCAGGGGTTTGCCAAGGCAATGTCCAAGGTGCTCGGAACACGGGTGGTGCCGAGTCCAGAGGTGGCGATCTTTGGAGTGTCAGAAGACCCGGGAGTTCAGGAAGTGAAAGAGGCCGACGTTCTGGCCTTCGCCTCCCTGGTAGCCCGGAGACGGATCCTTTTAATGTGGAGGGACTCGAAACCCCCGAGTGTCGAGACTTGGGTCAATGGCATGGCTGGGTTGGGTTTCTCAGCCTCAAGAAAATAAAGTTTGCCTTAAGAGAATCAATGCTAGGGTTCTACCGGAGGTGGCAGTCGTTCGACGACTTTCTTGGAGAAGTTTAAAATGTCGGCAGTAGCAGCTTTCCGAGTGTTGTTTTATGTTATTCCATGTGGCCTGTGAAGATAGAGTTGATTGGGGAAATGTCTATTATTTCACCACGTTAATGTTTACTGTTCCTTTTCTGTTATTGTTATCAAGTCTTACAAATACTTCAAGCAAAATATTTTTTTTAAAACTTCCAATTTAATTACAAGAGCAGCAGGGTAGCACAGTGGTTAGCACAAAGGCTTCACAGCGCCAGGGTCCCAGGTTCAATTCCCGGCTTGGGTCACCATCTGTGCGGAGTTTGCACGTTCTCCCCGTATCTGCGTGGGTTTCCTCCCACAAGTTTCGAAAGACGTGCTGTTAGGTAATCTGGACATTCTGAATTCTCCCTCTCTGTACCAGAACAGGCGCCAGAATGTGGCGACTAGGGGGCTTTTCACAGTAACTTCATTGCAGTGTTAATGTAAGTCGACTTGTGACAATAAAGATCATTATTATATAAACCAGTACCCCCTTTTCAAAGGTATGGCCCAGCACACAGCACTCAAACCCTGGTCTGGATACTCTTGTTTCCTTTCCAGAACAGCAGGTTTGAATTCCTTCCAGAAAGCAATTATTTCTTTTCAAGTTATCAAGCAGTCTGGAAACAGCTTTTAAAAAGTTAGAAAGACAAGCCAAGATACTTCTCATTCTGAGTACAGCAGCCAAATGAGAAAAACAAAAGCAAAAACTCAGAGCCACAAACAAACCCCAAACCAAAGCAAAAGTAAAACCAACTCCCAGAGCCACAGCCCAACTCCCAGCGCCACAGCCCAGCTCCCACCACACAATGACATCACTGAAGCCATGTGATAAGGCAAAAACATTGCTTAAAGGGACACTCCCATGACAAAAGCAAGAATAAAATTAGCAGTACTGCCAGAAAATTTATTTTGCAGCTAACCAGAATACAGCGAACAAGCTTTCGATCTCGTCTAACGAGAACTACAGCACCTGTTGCAGGATGGCTGGAGCAGAGCAAGAACAGCCCCTGCCTCGAGTGACAAGAAACTACCCTGGAATATGTTGCATTCATCTGGTTTCTAATAATTTAGTATTAAAAATGTGACTTTTCTTCTCCCCCTCTGGAACTATACTTCAAAGGAATATAACTTTGATCATATATATTGTGGTGCTGCAAACAAGCTGAGAAGATACACATAGGCCAGGAACAGAACCCTGTCTCATGAGGCCCTGGCTGGAATCAATACTGGCCATCTGCAAAAGCAATCGAGTCAAGGCATAAACTTGTTATTGCTATATGGGCTTTGTGGTTATCCACTCCAAAGAACAAGACCATGCTATGAATATGTAACAAACTTCCAGACACAGGTGATCAACTTTGCAGCAGGACGAGGGGGGGGGGAATGGAAGAAATTACGAGGATTCTGGGTGAATTTGGCCGGTTTTCGGGGTATAAACTAAAAATGGGGAAAAGTGAGATGTTCGCGGTCCAGGCAAGGGGGCAGGAGAGGCAATTGGGGGAACTGCCGTTTAGGATGGTAGTGGGAATCTTTCGGTACCTAGGCATCCAGGTGGCACGGGAATGGGAACAGCTACACAAGTTAAATTTGGCCCAATTAGTAGACCAAATGAAGGACGATTTTCAGAGGTGGGACGTGCTCCCGTTGTCACTGGCTGGGAGGGTGCAGACAGTGAAAATGACGGTCTTCCCGAGATTCCTGTTTGTGTTTCAGTGTCTCCCCATCTTTATTCCATGGTCCATTTTTAAACGGGTCAATAAAGTAATACTGGCTTTGTATGGGCGGGTAAGACCTCGCGAGTAAAAACGGGGATGCTTGAGCGGAGCTGGGGGGAGGGCGGGCTGGCGCTGAACTTTAGTAATTATTACTAGGCGGCGAATATAGCCATGATCAGGAAGTGGATGGTGGGGGGAGGGTCGGTATGGGAGCGTGTGGAGGCGGCTTTATGCAAGGGCACCAGTTTGGGGGCCTTGGTAACGGCAACTCTGCTGTTCCCGCCGGCACGGTACTCCACCAGCCCCGTGGTGGTGGCGGCCCTGAGGGTCTGGGGGCAATGGAGGAGCCAAGTGGGGGCGGAGGGAGCACAGGTGTGGTCTCCAATCTGTAATAATCACCAGTTCGCCCCGGAAAGGATGGATGGAGGGTTTCAGAGATGGCAGAGTGCAGGGATTGAGAGGATGGGGGATATGTCTATAGAAGGGAGCTTTTCTAGCCTGAGGGAGCTGGAGGAGAAATTTAGATTGGCGAGGGGAAATAAATTTAGGTACCTGCAGGTACGGGACTTCCTACGCAGGCAGGTCCCAACCTTCCCGCTCCTACCACCAAGAGGGATACAGGACAGGGTAGTTTCTAGTGTGTGGGTGGGAGGAGGGAGGGTTTCTGACATTTACAAGGAACTCATGGGGTCATCAGAGGAGACGCAGACCAAGGAGTTGAAACGTAAGTGGGAAGAGGAGTTAGGAGGAGAGATAGAGGATGGTCTCTGGGTGGACGCATTGAGTAGAGTCAACGCGTCCACAACATGTGCCAGGCTCAGCCTGATACAATTTAAGGTCGTTCACCGGGTCCACACGACAGTGTCCTGGATGAGCAGGTTCTTTGGGGTACAAGATAGGTGCGCAAGGTGTGTGGGAGGGTCAGCGAACCATGTCCACATGTTCTGGGCATGCCCGAAGCTCAGGGGATTCTCACAGGGGTTTGCGGAGGTCATGTCCAAGGTGTTAAAAACAAGGGTGGCACCGAATCCAGAGGTGGTGATTTTCGGAGTGTCGGAAGACCCGGGAATCCAGGAGGAGAAAGAGGCAGACGTTCTAACCTTTGCTTCCGTGGTAGCCCGGAGAAGAATTCGATTAGCTTGGAGGGACTCAAAGCCCCCGACGATGGAGACCTGGCTAACTGACATGATAGCTTTCTCTGTATGGAGAAAATCAAGTTTGCCTTGAGAGGGTCAATGTTAGGGTTCATCCGGAGGTGGCAGCCGTTCGACTTCTTTGCGGAAAATAACCATCAGCAGAAGGGGGGGGGGGGGGGGGGGGGGCGCGGTGCTGGGGGTTAGATTAGTTTTGAGTAGGGGTTAGTAAAGGTGGGACCTGTAAGGGAGGAAGACGGCTTTTGCACTATGTTTATAAATTCATGCACAGTTTATTTTGTTGTTGTGTTTATTTTGTTGTTGTAAAACCATAAATACCTCAATAAAATGTTTATTAAAAAAAATATATCCTAGCTTCCCAGGATGAAGAAAGGAACATCGGAATCGGAAGAGATCGTCAGCGATAACCTGGGAGTCCCCCAGGCACCTGGGTTTTGAACCCAGGTAAGACATCCACGTCGGGTGATCGTAACCTGCCAGCCTCCTTTACTAAGTGCGGGTAAAACCTAAAGCTCAGCTGTGAGTCCGAGTCATATTTTGTTGAGTAAGAGAATTGTCAATAAAATTGCGTTAAACTGTGAACCTGTTTTGCCCTTTGTTCATCTCGTAAATAAGGGCATCTGGGTAAAACGTTTGAGTAAGTAAACCGGTCGAACATATCAGAGGTTTTACAAGTACAACAATATGAAAAATGTAAAGCATGATCACAAAAAAAGAGCGTGACAGTACACTTAATTAATAGGATTTTGCTGAAAACGTAACAAGATAATTTCTGCCATGAAAAGAAAGGTATGGACTCTGACCACCAGACGTGCTTCTGTCCATTTTGTAATTTAAATTTAGGACCCCAAGATAAGAGTATTTTTAAATTAAAAACTCACCATTGTAAACCATTTCAAAGTTAAAAGGTTCTCCTTCGTAAATGTAATTTAAGTGCTTCATGGCAATAATCAGACAGAATTCCAGCACAGACAAACCTACAAGCAAAACAGGGCTGGATATTAAAATTATAAATCATAACAAGGACCATTTCAAGAGAAGACATTTGATCAAATTGCAACAGTGCTGATCAGGTTGGCTGAGGCACGCCTCTGCAGAGTGTACATGGTGGTTTGCCCACACACCGTCTCAGCTGGAGGAAGGACGAGAGTATCTGTGCAAAATGAGAGGGGAGCAAACAAGAGCAAAACAGTATAATTCCCTGAAATCTTAAATTACAGCCTTTGGTGTACTTCGCAATTAAATGGCAATTAATTTGTTCACAGAGGTTTCCCTGCAGGAACCACAAATTTCTGAATTAAATGACCAGCATTTTCTGAGGAAGCAATTAGAAAAGAAAGGAGAATGACTCTGCCCACAAAACAACTATTTACGTGGTGGTGAAATCCAGAATGTGCAAAAGGAAGAAACAAAAGTTCTATTCAGCGTTTTAGAGAATTTTTCCTCTTGCTTCCCTCACTCAAAACATCCTTGAAGGAATTATTTATGGGACAGGATTTCACAGATGACAGGGATTCCCACTCCACAACTGGAAAAGTCACCGTGAAACTCGCCTCCTGCTCCAGCAGGCTGCTCTGCAGTTTGTCAGCACGCAAAAAAGAAAACGTGAGGTGAGTCAGGGCAACTCTTTTGCCCCCATTTGGGATGAAGTCCTGCCTCAGAGCGGCTAGCTAAATGGACTGGCTGGTTGCTTTCTGGGCCCAGCAGCGCCATGAAAAGCAAGAGCAATGGTTGCTGCTGGGACTACAACAGTACCCCAGCAAAGAGACAGGAACCAGACAAGAGGAAATGGGGGGGGGGTGTTTCTTTGCGGGGCAAGGGGAGGAGAGGAGTCCCGAGGGAGTTGGGGTGGTCCGGACAAATGAAGGACGCAATCCCTCTGCCCTGCCCAATCCCGAGCGGGCAAACTGGTGGACTTCCCACCCGTTTCAGTCCTCCTCCCACGAGCCGAAACATTGTGACCAGGTGAAAAGTGGCACTAAGTGGCCAGTAATTCTTCCAAAAGTAGGGCAGTGCAAAGCCTCGCCAGCAAACTGGTTAATCACGGCGAGGTCAGGGGGAAAGGTACCCACGTAATTCTACAGCCACATCTCTGCCTGTAAACCTGCCTACAGGTGACCGCAAAATTCTGTTTGATGTCAAATAGCCAGAGGACATTTAACACGTTGTCTACATTTAGATACAGGATAGCCATGGACCTTTGGTGATGAAAGAAGGGAAGGGAGAAAGGGAGGAATTCTGAAGTGTAGTCACAGCAAATTTTACACACAGCAAGGTCCCACAAATAGTGACAGAAGATTAAAAACAAATTAGCAGACAAGTTAAGAGTATGACCCCCAGATTTTTTTGCAAGCCGGTTAGGGACAAGTAAATTTCTTTTCAGATGGAGAAATTAAAAGTCCCAGTTACTTACTGAAAAGTTAAAGCCACAAGATTCCACAGTTTTAAAGAAACAGAACAGGTTTGACTATACAGAAGTCAGCAAAGCAATCAGTTAACACCATCTATTTTGTACTCTAACATCCAGAACTAATATGAGGTAAAGCTGAATTAATATGCAAACTGTGATCATAAACACCAAAAGCCGCATATTAAATGGCAGATACAACCAAGGCACATCCCCTGAATTTTCTCAACCACCCACCCAGATGTCAGTGAGTTACAAACATTCTTTTAAATTTCACTTCACTGGAGGGATTTTAGCTCCACTCTTTTGACGATCTAGCCTCTGATTTCCATCACTAGCCACTCCCAATTCAGGCTGCGCCATTGATTGCTCACCTCCCAGTTGCTGAAGGTCTTCTCCCGAGGCACCTTTCTATTGGATTCACGAGCCTGCAGCCCACACCTAGTTCTGGCACAATTCTAACTCTCTGGTAACTTTGAGCAGAACCCCACTTCTCATGGGCTTTCCTTTCCACCCCCCTCCCCCCCCAGGCAAACAACTCCCAGCTTCCCAGAGCCAATGGCTGCAGTTCACTTCAGCTTCACTGGGCTGATACCTGCCCTGGGCAATATCCCAGCAGCACAAAGCTAGCAATCCTCCAGTTCTGGACACATCTGTTCACCACCAGCTGTTGTTCTCTCAGCTGCAGAGCTAATGCAGCACTTCAGCTGTATGGAGCTGACTCTCCTCTTTGTCTATTCTCTATGGACTGTTCACTTTGCCCCTTCGAACTTATCGGTGTGACCTGTTAAGATTTCCCAGCAGGGTTATGGTCCTGCCCTGAAGCAGGATCAAATGCATCAACCCGTGGTACATTTTGTACCTTGAATGTTGCACTCCCCAGTCAACCAAAGGTCACCCCCTACAGGTGCTTACAAAAACCCGAAAAATATAGATTATTTTACAAAGATATCTTGGTTTAATGTCTCATCCAAAAGATGGTACAACATTACAACAATCGCACAGTACTTCGCCGAATGTCAGTCCAGATAATGCTGCCAAGCCTCGAGTCAGGCTTCAACGCACATTCTCTGTTTCAGAAGCAAAGGCTGTTACTGCTGTCAAGGCGGAATTCAAAATGTTTGAAAAGTTCATGAAAACAGGGAAAAAGTGCTTTAAAAAAAAAAAAAAAATGGACAATGGATTTAAAAGAATTCTTAGAAACAGATTCAGCAATGGAACTTTCTCATTGGTTACTTTTATGAAAACATGAGGATTACAGGATATTCTCCCATCAGGGGAAAGGAGTTGTGTAAATTCAGAAATAGTTTAATGATCAAAGGATCAACATAGTAAATAGATTACTTGTAGGCATTCTGACTTCTCTGGAAAGACAGGAATCATGGGTTTCCACTGTCACATTTTGGTTACAGGCTTTTTGCTTTACCGCAGCCTTTTAGGATATTAAATGAAAAGCATTAGCTTGATGCAGAAGAAACAGGTTGTCAGTACTAAAGACCTTTGATCAAAAAACAGAGGGACACTGACTGGAGGTTGGCCCAGGAGGTCGACAATATCATGGTCCTAATTATGGGCAGCTCATTCTAGAAGTTGTATAAAAGGTTAAATGTGATCCTATCTGGAAAGCCACAAGCATTTTCTTAGAAAGCTAGAAGAGGTAGCGTGCCAGATCCTTTTCTATGTTCCCATCCTCAGTTTCCACGAGCATAGCACATAGACCTGTGCAAATCAGCTCGTGCAACTTTTATGTTGTATTTGCAATGGCCGCACTGCACTGCATTATCTTTTCACACCTCCATTACCTATACTAAAAGAACTCTGTTCTTCCTACCATGCAGTACATTTGCTTTAGAATCCATTGTGCACAGTCTGCTGGCTGTCAGAAGGTCTGTTAATCCAATGTTTCGGTTGGAGACAGTCACTTGACTAAGAGTCAACATCTGAAAATAAACAAAAAGTAAAATGATGACTAAACAAGTTACTATTTGTATTTCAGACAGATTAATTGGATAATACCAGCCAGTTACTATGGCCAATATTTTTATTGTTTGCAAAAATTAAGGTGAAGGGCCTTTTGTGTAGTTAGTGACATTTCACACTTGTGAAGAATTCTATTAACCATTATTTCACTGAGCAGCAGCTCCATTTGAATAAGTCTGAAGGATGACTGGAATGCGACAAAACGAATGGCGACACGACGCGGCCGGTAGATGCCGGGATAGCCCTCTTCCAGGATCTACAACACTTTGCCACGCCTCGCCAGACGTCGAGAGCGGAATCCTGCCCATTGTGGGCAGGACCACTATCAGCATATTAGGGCAAGACAGCTAGTCTCACTCTAATATGCACTCGTCTGATCTACCGAGGCCCCAATCCCTTCACCTCGGAGACCTCAGGTGAGTGCCGTTCAGTGTTGGTCCGGGGGCTGGGTCTCCCAGGACATCAGAAGCCCCCAGGTGGCTGCCTCTGGGCAGGGTAACACCCTGGCATTTCTGATGCAATGTGGACATTACCAGCCTGGCACACTGGCAGTGCCACCTAGATGCCAGCCTGGCACCGCCAAGGTGCCCAGGTGGCACTATCATCTGGCAAGAGCACTTCCAGGGTGCCAAGGTGGCATTTTGCCGATGGCAAGGATCGGTCCCAGGGGTGTCTTGCCCGTGAAGTGGGGTGTGGGGTGCAGCCTCCCTCCCCCTCCCCATCCCATCCCGAGGATCCTCCTGTAGGCGAGTTGGGAGGGGGGGGTGGGTCGGGGGTCAAGAGATCAGGACAGCATTTGATAAATGGAAATCCTTGCCTGCACTGAGGAGTTCTTGTGAGCGAAGTTCCTCAGTGTACAAAATGAGACTAAGTGCAGCCTCGGCAGGGCATTCCCCGCTGAGGCCCTGGATTGCAACAAAGTCCCGATAGATACAGGACTTTGTTGCAATTTGGTTATATCGCGCCAATAGTCTGACAGAGTCCACTCCACTCTCTCTCTTCTTCTTCTCCTCCTCCTCCTCCTCCTCCTCCCCCCCCCCCCAAAAAAAACTACCTCCTCCTCCTCCCTCCCCTCCCAGATTATATAATTCACCATATCTCTATCCCTTTTCAGGTCTGTAGAAGGGTCATCTGAACTTGAAACATTAACTCTGTTTCTCTCTCCACAGATGCTGCCAGACCTGCTGAGTTTATGCAGAATTTTCAATTTTTAATTCAAAACTGTTGGGCTGTGCTATCAGACTGGGTAGAATATTTTCTGTGTTCCACCCAAATCTACCAAACACGAGAATGATAAGGATGGCCTCCTGCAAATAAATTCCATTTGTAGCCCCAGTAATTGCAGAAAATTAGTAAATTGCTAGGTTAAACCATTATAAAATATGACTTTTAGAGTTAATAAGCTCTTACCAATAGCATATGCAGAGAGCGGAAATCCTTACTGGAATTGAAGTGCTTTTGTAAGATATCTTCCACAGTCTTATCTTTGCACAGAGACTGGTAGGGTAACAATATTTTAGATGGGTGTTAAATAGCTGCAAGTAGTGGCAAATTGCAAAACAGACAACAAACAAAAGGTACAGTGTTACTCCCAGTACTACATGAGATTGAGCATGAGAATAGGAAGATTGAGCAGTTTAACACGTGGTTGGACAAAAGGAGTAGGAGGGAGGACTTCAGATTTCTGGGGTAGACGGGATCTGTACAAGAAGGACTGGGACTAATGCCCTAGTGCTGTTGGGGAGGGTTTAAACTAGATTAGCAGGAAGATAGAAACATGGGGGAAATTCAGAGTGGAGGAGAGAAAAACTGGCAGTGGGAAGTAGAAAAGTATTAACTAATAAGGAGGATATATCAGAGAGTATAGTATTAAGATAAATAGAAGGTAAATAGAGTTTGATAGGATTCGAGTAGGCAATAGTAAGTCATTAGATGGGGTCAGCGTGAGGGGGAAAAAGTAAAAAAAATTAAATCAAGGGAAATGAGCATGCTTTTGAATGCATGGAGTATGGTTAATAAGATTAGTGAACTAAAGGCACAGGTTCCCAACTGGAATTATGATATTATTGCTACAACAGAGACCTGGCTCAAAGAAAGGCAGGACTGGACATGTTAAAGATGGAGTTACAGTACTGGAGAGAGAGGATGTTCCAGAGGCATCAGTACAAAATATCTGGCTAGAGGTAAGGAATGAAAAAAGGTGTAATATCATTGATCGGTGCAGTAGAGAGATCACCAACTAGTGGAAGAGACGGAGAAGAAACAAGTTGCAAATAAATTACTGCGAGGTGCAAGAATTATACAATAATTATAATGGGGTACTCAGTTATTCAAATGTAGATTGGTTAGGGATAGTGCAAAGGGACAAGAAGGGCGAGAGTTCCTGAGTGTTCAAGATAATTTTCTGCAGCAATATGTTTCCGGCCTAATTTGACCTGGTTCTGGGGGAATGAATTGGCCCAAGGGAATCAAAAATCAGTGGGAGAGCATTTAGGAGACAGTGACCATTGTATCATAAGGTTCAGGTTTGAAAAGGACAATACAAAAGGACATGGAACAATCCAGAGCAAAGATAATTCATTAGGGGAAACCCAACTACGATGGAATGAGAATACATCAGAGTTAGAACATAGAACATTACAGCACAGTACAGGCCCTTCGGCCCACAATATTGTGCTGACCATTTATCCTAATCTAAGATCAACCTTGCTGCTGTCCATGCGCCTGTTCAAGAGTTGCTTAAATGAGTTGAGTGAGTTGGAATTAAACGTTGACAGAAAAGATGTGGTTGAATGATGAACATCTTTCCAAGAAAACATATTACAAGAAATGTCACGGTATGATCCATTGCAGGGAAAAAGTAGGACAAATAAATCCATTGATGAGAGAGATAGTGTGGATGATGTCAGGTAGAAAGTACAAGGGAGAATCAGGCTGAATATGGAAGGACCAGAAGGGAAGTGAAAAAACAAATAAGAAACATGGGCGTCATTCTCCGACCCCCCGCCGGTACCGGAGATTGGGCGGGGGCAGGAATCGGGCCGCGCCTGTTGGCGGAACCCCCCGCTCAATTCTCCGGCCCGGATGGGCCGAAGTCCCGCCCAGAAATTGCCTGTCCCGCCGGCGTAAATTAAAGTACCTATTTACCGGCGGGACCAGGCGGCGTGGGCGGGCTCCGGGGTCCTGGGGGGGGGGGGCGGGGGGGGCACGGTGCGATCTGACCCCGGGGGGTGCCCCCACGGTGGCCTGGCCCGCGATCGGGGCCCACCGATCCACGGGGGCACTCTTTCCCTTCCGCCTCCGCCACGGCCTCCACCATGGCGGAGGCAGAAGTGACTCTCCCCACTGCGCATGCACGGGAAACTGTCAGCGGCCGCTGACGCTCCCGCGCATGCGCCGCATTTCCGCGCCAGCTGGCGGGGCAACAAACGCCATTTCCGCCAGCTGGCGGGGCAGAAATCCCACCTGCGTCGGCCTAGCCCCTCAATGTTGGGGCTCAGCCCCCAAAGATGCGGAGCGGCATGATGCCCGTCTGATTGGCGCCGATTTGGGCGCCAGTCGGCAGACATCACACCGTTGGGGGAGAATTTCGCCCCGTAAGTGGAGAGCATGAAAAGAGACTGGAAACCAACATAGATGGGACTTCCCAGGTCTTCGATCAGTATACAAATAATAAAAAGAGTGGTAAAAGAAGAGGGATGATAAGGGATTTAAAAAAAACCTGGAGGTAGGAGAAAGAGCAGAGGTTTTAAACAAGTAACTTGCGTCTGTCTTTACATAGGATGAAGTAACTGGTACACCAAAATAATTAACAACCGAGAAGGAGGAGGTGTTAGAAAGGCTATCGGTACTTAAAGTAGATACGCTATCAGGATGACATGAGATGCATCGAAGGGTATCAAGGGAAGCGAGAATGGAAACTTCAGAAGCACCCATGATAATCTCCCAGTCTTCCTGAGAGACAAGGGATTTGAGAATTGCGAATGCTTCACTCTTGTTCAAAAATGGGTGCAAAGATAAAGCTGCCAACTAGAACCCAGAGACAGTAAAAAAGAAAGGGAGAAACTCTGGGGGTGCAGGAACAGATGGACCTTGGTGTATATCTACGTAAGTCAATGAAGGTGGCAAGGCATGTCGAGAGAGCAGCTAATAAAACATATAGTATATTTGGCTTTATTAACAGGGGCATTGAGTACAAATAAAGGATGTCATGTTGAACTTGTATAAGACACTAATTAGCTTCATCTGGAGTACAGTTTCCAGTTTTTGGCACCATATTTGAAGAAGGATGTGAAGGCATTAGAGAGAATACAGAGGAGATTCACAAGAATGATTCCAGGAATAAAGAACTGCAGCTATGAGGATGGACTGGAGAGGGTAGGACTGTCTTCCTTGGAGAAAAGAAGGCCGAGAGTTTTGACAGAGGTACTTAAGATCCTGAGGGGTATGGACAGGGTAAACAGTGAGAAATTGTTCCCACTCAAGAACTAGAGGCACAGATTCAAACTAATGGGCAAAAGGAGTAAAAGTGATGTGGAGAAAAATGTTTTCACCCAGAAGTTGGCTGGAGTCTGGAACAAACTTCCTGAGAAGGCGGTGGAGGAAGCTTTGATTGAAGTATTCAAAAGGAAATTGGATTGCTATCTGAAAAGAAAGAATGTGCAAGGTTACAGGGATAAGACAGGTGAGTGGGGTTAGGTAAAATGCTCTTTCAGAGAGTCAGTGTAGTCTCGATGGGCTGAAGGGTCTCCTTCTGCACTGTAAAGATTCTGTGAATATGTAAATTTTTCATTTTTTTAACCTAACGGCTAGAAAATAATACCTACTGTATTTCCTGTATGTGAGTGATCGAAAGAAAAAAAAAGTTACCTGGATATTTTGATTCCATTCTTGTGCAAATCTCCCATCAGGAAACTCTTTTGGTAAAGTAAGTTGTTGTTGGAAGATTTCCACATACTCTTTGAAGCCAAATGTGTTCAGCAAATGAATCTGCCGGTGGGAAAATCTGGACTTCACCCTCTTTTCTAGCAGTTCCAGAACATCCTAAAGTTTTCATATAAATTGTATCAAATGTAAACAACCTGGTCAAACACCAAAAGACTCATTAGCTGGCTTAATAAATTTCCCCATGGACAGGCAAGAGGCTTTACAGTTTGCAAAGCTACAATGCCAGATGGCCTTTGTCCTCTGATAGATCAGGTTGCGAGACATTGCTGGTTGTGAAACCTGGGACTTTGATCAATAATGTTGGGAGGGCATTCGATAGTGAACATCATGAACAGCAATCTTTTTTGCTTACAAAGAGGACATAATAAACTGTAATTACAATGTGCTGGCCAATCATGCACACAAGCAGTGTCTTGTCAAGGTAACTGGAATGCGAACGGCTGTACAAAAACACACGTCCTTTAAAGCCGTGCCCTAATGGGCCACAGCAGATTATGATGCAGCTTTTTCGTTTGTCTAAAAAGATTATTGCAGAGATGATGCAGGACCAGCAGATTGTGATTCTGCTCACATGTGAAGAATGACCATTTGTGTACCTATTATAATGGTTTCCAATCAAGGCCACTGACTCATAAGAACATAAGAACTAGGAGCAGGAGTAGGCCACCTGGCCCCTCGAGCCTGCTCCACCATTCAATGAGATCATGGCTGATCTTTTGTGGACTCAGCTCCACTTTCTGCCCGAACACCATAACCCTTAATCCCTTTATTCTTCAAAAAACTACCTATCTTTATCTTAAAAACATTTAATGAAGGAGCCTCCACTGCTTCACTGGGCAAGGAATTCCATAGATTCACAACCCTTTGGGTGAAGAAGTTCCTCCGGAGCTCAGTCCTAAATCTACTTCCCCTTATTTTGAGGCTATGCCCCCTACTTCTGCTTTCACCCGCCAGTGGAAACAACCTGCCCGCATCTATCCTATCTATTCCCTTCATAATTTTATACGTTTCTAAGATCCCCCCCGCAGCCTTCTAAATTCCAACGAGTACAGTCCCAGTCTACTCAACCTCTCCTCGTAATCCAACTTCTTCAGCTCTGGGATTAACATAGTGAATCTCCTCTGCACACCCTCCAGCACCAGTACGTCCTTTGTCAGGTAAGGAGTATAGCCATGTAAAATGGCTGCATTCCGATTAATCTGGCCAAAACCCAGTTTAATATGGCTAACCCGAAAGACTGCTGGGAAAAACAGCCAAGAATACACAAGCAGGCAGCTGCAGACAGGTTTGCATATTCAGCTCTGGGAAGGTAGCCCAGATCGATACTCAGGGCTATCAACAGCCCATCAACCCAGGTATCCGCAGTTGCATTCAGGACCATTTACACCTAATCTACTCAGACATCCACAGTTAAATCGGCTATCCCCGGGAACAATTGCAACATATTAGCAATTGAATACCGGGCCAGACCTGTCGGCGCCTGCAGTGGCCGAAACAAAGACAGGTGAGCGACCACCCCCCGATCAAGGAATCGCCTCACCATTGGACACATCGACCCCAGAGACTGGGGACAGAATCCAATCACTTGGGACTCAGGGTCAAGGGCCGCTCTGGGAGGCGGGAAGCCCCTGGGCCCTATAAAAGTAAAGGTCCAAGTTCAGATCTCTCTCTCTCTCATCTTCGCCTGCTCGAGACCTTCGCAAGACCAGCCACCGTGTATCGTAAGTTTGAATCCAACGATCGCTATCCGGTAGAGACACCTAGCCACCGACCTGTAGCAGCCTTTTGAATCCCGCGGGTCAGATTTGATTGGACAAGCCATTCGTTTCCCTGACCTGGTGGGCTCTTCCTAAGTTAAGTATTGGCCAGTAGTGATAGGTTTATTATATAGCAAGTAGTATTAGGGTATTAATATTGCTTGTTGTATATAATAAATGACCGTTGTTTTAATCCTTACTAAGCGGTGTGCTGTGTTATTAATCATAACCTGAACTTGAACCAGGTGACGGTATCATAAAGATACCTGGCGACTCATGAGCAAAGGTGACGTAATCAGAGCAAATAGACCAAGGTTAAAAAGAGCAACAGGAGACCAAAACTGAACACAATACTCCAGGTGTGGCCTCACTAACACCTTATACAATTGCAGCATAATCTCCCTAGTCTTAAACTCCATCCCTCCAGCAATGAAGGACAAAATTCCATTTGCCTTCTTAATCACCTGTTGCACCTGTAAACCAACTTCTTGCAACTCATGCACTAGCACACCCAGGTCTCTCTGCACAGCAGCATGTTTTAATATTTTATTATTGAAATAATAATCCCTTTTGCTATTATTCCTACCAAAATGGATAACCTCACATTTGTCAACATTGTATTCCATCTGCCAGACCCTAGCCCATTCATTTAACCTATCCAAATCCCTCTGCAGACTTCCGGTATCCTCTGCACTTTTTGCTTTACCACTCATCTTAGTGTCGTCTGCAAACTTGGACACATTGCACTTGGTCCCCAACACCAAATCATCTATGTAAATTGTGAACAATTGTGGGCCCAACACTGAACCCCGAGGGACACCACTAGCTACTGATTGCCAACCAGAGAAAGACCCATTAATCCCCACTCTTTGCTTTCTATTAATTAACCAATCCTCTATCCATGCTACTACTTTACCTTAATGCCATGCTGTACCATTTCTACATGCATCTGTTATTTCTTCATTTATTGCCTGCCCCACCATGTTACTATTTGGTGGCTTATAGACTACTCCTATCAGTGACTTTTTCGCCTTACTATTCCTGATTTCCATCCAAGTGGATTCAACCTTATCCTCCATAGCACCGATGTCATCCCTTACTGTCGCCCGGATGTCATCCTTAAATAACAGAGCAACACCACCTCCTTTACCATCCACTCTGTCCTTCCGAATAATTTGATATCCTTGGATATTTAACTCCCAGTCGTGACCATCCTTTAACCATGCTTCAGTAATGGCCACTAAATCATAGTCATTCACGTTGATTTGCGCCATCAACTCATTTACCTTATTCAGAATACTAGGAGCATTCACGTAAAGTACACTTATGTTGGCTTTTATACCTCTGTTTTGAATCTTAACACCTTGATCAGGTAACCTCTCCCAAGTTATTTTTCCTCTTAACGTTTCTCCTAATTTTCCTCGTTGTTGAACCAATATCTTCATGTAACAACCTGTCGCGTCGCTTTCCATTTATGTTTTTACTTCCCGTTTTATTCCTTTTAGTATTACTGGGCCTATTCACGGAGCTCCACTCAGTCACTGTACCTTGTACTGTCGCCCTTTTTGATTTCGGACTATGGCTTCTCTGCCTTACACTTTCCCCCTTACTGCCTTTTGTTTCTGCCCTTATTTTACTACCTTCCGACTTCCTGCATAGTTTCCCATCCCCCTGCCACATTAGTTTAAACACTTCCCAACCACTCTAGCAAATAGGATATCAGTTCCAGTCCTGCCCAAGTGTAACCCGTCCAGTTTGTACAGGTCCCACCTCCCCCAGAACCAGTCCCAATGCCCCAGGAATCTGAAACCCTCCCCCTGACACCATCGCTTCAGCCACGTATTCATCCTATATATCCTGTCATTTCTACTCTGACTAGCACGTGGCACCGGTAGTAATCCTGAGATCACTACCTTCGAGGTCCGATTTCTTAACTTCCTTCCGAGCTCCCTGTATTCTGCTTTTAGGACCTCATCCCTTTTTTTACCTATGTCGTTTGTACCGATGTGTACCACGACCACTGGCTGTTCACCCTCCCCTTCCAGAATGTCCTGTACCCGCTCCGAGACATCCTTGACCCTAGCACCAGGGAGGCAACATACCATCCTGGAGTCTAGTTTGTGGCCACAGAAACACCTGTCTATTCCCCTTACAATTGAATCCCCTATAACTATTGCACTGTCACACTTATCACCCCTCCCCTCTGCAGCAGAACCAACCGTGGTGCCACGAGTTTGGCTGTTGCTATTTTCCCCGAGAGGCCATTCCCCTCAACAGTATCCAAAGCGGTATATCTGTTCTTCAGGGGAATGGCCACAGGAGCTTCCTGCACTACCTGCCTCGCTCTCTTGCCCTGTCAGGTGGTCACCCATTCCCTTCCTACCTGCGGAGCCGGAGGTGTGGCCACCTCTCTGTACGTGCTATCCACGATGCTCTCCAACTCGCGGATGCTCCACAGTGTCTCCAGCCGCCGCTCCAGCTCTGAAACTCGAGCTTCCAGGAGCTGTAACTGGAGACACTTCCTGCACACATGCTGACCCTGGGGACTGGATCTGTCCCCAGCCTGCCACATGGAGCAAGAGGATCAGACCACACCTTGGAGCTGTCTTGCCATGAAGAATGGCCAATCCACCTAACCGTGTACATCTTTGGGAGGAAACCCGAGCACCCAGAGGAAACCCACGCAGACATGGGAAGAACGTGCAGACTCCGCACAGACAGTGACCCGGGAATCGAACCCAGGTCCCTGGCGTTGTAAAGCAACAGTGCTAACCACTGTGCTACTGTGCCACCTGAATGGTCAGCAGTAATAGCTTTTTTATATAATTCACACACAAGGCACAAAAATTGCAAGCCCTGTCAGGCAATAGAAAGACTGTCAATCTAAGAATATCTTAAAAAAGGAATTCACTCCTGACAAAGTTCAGCTTGTAAAAAAAAAAAATGAACAGAATGGGGCAGATGACATTTAGAACATAGAACATAGAAAATACAGCACAGAACAGGCCCTTCGGCCCACGATGTTGTGCCGAACCTTTGTCCTAGATTTATCATAGATTATCATTGAATTTACAGTGCAGAAGGAGGCCATTCGGCCCTTTGAGTCTGCACCGGCTCTTGGAAAGAGCACCCTACCCAAACTCAACACCTCCACCCAACACCAAGGGCAATTTGGACATTAAGGGCAATTTATCATTGGCCAATTCACCTAACCCGCACATCTTTGGACGGTGGGAGGAAACCGGAGCACCCGGAGGAAACCCACGCAGACACGGGGAGGACGTGCAGACTCCGCACAGACAGTGACCCAAGCCGGAATCGAACCTGGGACCCTGGAGCTGTGAAGCAATTGTGCTATCCACAATGCTACCGTGCTGCCCTTGAGAACAAATAAATCTACACTATATCATTTTACCGTAATCCATGTACCTATCCAATAGCTGCTTGAAGGTCCCTAATGTTTCCGACTCAACTACTTCCACAGGCAGTGCATTCCATTCCCCCACTACTCTCTGGGTAAAGAACCTACCTCTGATATCCCTCCTATATCTTCCACCTTAAATTTATGTCCCCTTGTAATGGTTTGTTCCACCCGGGGAAAAAGTCTCTGACTGTCTACTCTATCTATTCCCCTGATCATCTTAGAAACCTCTATCAAGTCGCCCCTCATCCTTCTCCGTTCTAATGAGAAAAGGCCTAGCACCCTCAACCTTTCCTCGTAAGACCTACTCTCCATTCCAGGCAACATCCTGGTAAATCTTCTTTGCACCTTTTCCAAAGCTTCCACATCCTTCCTAAAATGAGGCGACCAAAAATTTATGCCCATTATCGTCTCAGTGTTTAACTTTACAGTCATAAGAAAGGCACTTTCTGAGGGCAACAGAAACGATTAATCGGAAATAACTGTGCAAGTAATTCAGTAATAGAAAATTAGATTGATTCTAAAAATGTTCCTGTTGGCCATACTGTGAATGACATACATACGTTTCCCTCCCATTATTCACAAGGCCAATAACAGCAAATCGAGTCCTGGATTTTACACCACCCCATTCTTTAGAATCATAGAATCATTCGGCACGTACACGATTAGGTGGATTGGCCATTCTAAATTGCCTTTGGTGTCCAAAAAGGTTAGGTGGGATTGCTGGGTTACGGGGATATGGTGGAGGTGTGGGCTTAGGTAGGGTGCTCTTTCCAATGGCTGGTGCAGATTTCTTCGTTGTTTATTTATTTAGTTAAATTTTTTTTGGGGGGGGAAATTGAAATTGTTGAAGTTAACTGCTGTTTAACAACCTCCTTACCTTGCAGGTCAGCTGGGAGCGGGAGAGAGAGAGAGCCGGGACATTGAAAACAGCGCGGGAGATTTAAAAAACGCGGGAGCTGCGAGTCAGAGCGGAGTGTTTAAAAGTTCGCGGCCTGGGAGAGGTAAGTACTGTTTAACAACCTCCTTACCTTGCAGGTCAGCTGGGAGTGGGAGAGAGAGAGAGCCGGGACATTGACAACAGCGCGGGAGATTTAAAAAGCGCGGGAGCTGCGAGTCAGAGCGGAGAGTTTAAAAGTTCGCGGCCTGGGAGAGGTAAGTACTGTTTAAAAACCTCCTTACCTTGCAGGTCAGCTGTTAGTTTTGGGAGATCAGTTTCAGGAACAGGCCTATTGGCTGACTGTAAATCAGGAAGGATACAAAAGGTGTGGCTGAAGTGCCTTTAGAAGCGGAGTGCTGGAAGCAAACAGAGTGTATCTGATTTTGGGTAAGGCTGAGTTCAGGTAAGAGGTGAGTGAGGGCTGTGTTTTTTTTTGGAGTTTGGTGTTTGGGGTTGAGTTTCCCCCCCCCCAAAAAAACCAATTGATTAAGTAAATTAATTAACTGGTTAAGGGAATTTGGTGCTCATCTCAAGGAGGTGCAGAGAAGCAGACCTGTGAGGGAGTCTCGGGAGCAATTACATCACAGCCAGCAGGTAAGTGATTGGCTTGTGACTGGTAAGTGATTTTTTTTATCTTTTCTCTCTTTGACTTTCTCTTAGCTGTGTAGTGTAGTTCAAATTTAACTTCAGGTTTAAGTCATGGCAGGAGAGCTCAGACCCGTGTCATGCTCCTCTTGTGAGATGTGGCAATTCAGGGACCCGTCTGGTGTCCCTGACTCCTTCATCTGCAAGAAGTGTGTCCAACTGCAGCTCCTGTTAGACCGCTTGACGGCTCTGGAGCTGCGGATGGACTCACTTTGGAGCATCCGCGATGCTGAGGAAGTTGTGGATAGCACATTGTGAGTTGGTCACACCGCAGATTAAAATTACTGAGGCAGATAGGGAATGGGTGACCAACAGACAGAGGAACAGTAGGAAGGCAGTGCAGGGATCCCCTGCGGTCATCTCCCTCCAAAACAGATTTACCGTTTTGGAAACTGTTGGGGGAGATGGCTCACATGGGGAAGGTGGCAGCAGCCAGGTTCATGGCACCGTGGCTAGCTCTGCTGCACAGAAGGGCGGGAAAAAGAGTGGCAGAGCTATAGTGATAGGGGATTCAATTGTAAGGGGAATAGACAGGCGTTTCTGCGGACGCAAACGAGAATCCAGGTTGGTATGTTGCCTCCCTGGTGCAAGGGTCAAGGATGTCTTGGAGCGGCTGCAGGGCATTCTGGAGGGGGGAGGGTGAACAGCCAGCTGTCGTGGTGCATATAGGCACCAACGATATAGGTAAAAAACAGGATGAGGTCCTACAAGCTGAATTTAGGGAGTTAGGAGTTAAACTAAAAAGTAGGACCTCAAAGGTAGTAATCTCAGGATTGCTACCAGTGCCACGTGATAGTCAGAGTAGGAATGACAGGATAGCTAGGATGAATACGTGGCTTGCGAGATGGTGCAAGAGGGAGGGTTTCAAATTCCTGGGACATTGGGACTGGTTCTGGGGGAGGTGGGACCTGTACAAATCGGACGGTCTGCATCTGGGTGGGACCGGAACCAATGTTCTCGGGGGTGTGTTTGCTAGTGCAGTTGGGGAGGGTTTAAACTAATGTGGCAGGGGGATAGGAACCGATGTAGGAAGTCAGTGGGGACGGAAACAAAAGGCAGGAAGAGAGAGTGTGTAAAGCATGACCAGAGAAAGCAGGGCAGAGAGCAAGGAAAGTCGACATTAAACTGCATTTATTTCAATGCAAGGGGCCTGACGGGCAAAGCGGATGAACTCAGGGCATGGATGGGCACATGGGACTGAGATATTATAGCTATGACTGAAACATGGCTAAGGGAGGGGCAGGACTGGCAGCTCAATGTTCCGGGGTACAGATGCTATAGAAAGGATAGAACAGGAGGTAAGAGAGGAGGGGGAGTGGCGTATTTGATTAGGGAGAACATCACAGCAGTACTTAGAGGGGATATATCCGAGGGTTCGCCCACTGAGTCTATATGGGTGGAACTGAAAAATAAGAAGGGAGAGATCACCTTGGTAGGACTGTACTACAGGCCCCCAAATAGTCAGCGGGAAATTGAGGAGCAAATATGTAAGGAGATTACAGATAGCTGCAAGAATAATAGGGTGGTAATAGTAGGGGACTTTAACTTTCCCAACATTGACTGGGACAGCCATAGCATTAGGGGCTTGGATGGAGGGAAATTTGTTGAGTGTATTCAGGAGGAATTTCTCATTCAGTATGTGGATGGACCGACTAGAGAGGGGGCAAAACTTGACCTCGTCTTGGGAAATAAGGAAGGGCAAGTGACAGAAGTGTTAGTGAGGGATCACTTTGGGACAAGTGACCATAACTCCATTAGTTTTAAGATAGCTATGGAGAATGATAGGTCTGGCCCAAGAGTTAAAATTCTTAATTGGGGCAAGGCCAATTTTGATGGTATCAGACAGGAACTTTCAGAGGTAGATTGGGGGAGACTGTTGGCAGGCAAAGGGACGGCTGGTAAATGGGAGGCTTTTAAAAATGTGTTAACCAGGGTTCAGGGTAAGCACATTCCCTTTAGAGTGAAGGGCAAGGCTGGTAGAAGTAGGGAACCCTGGATGACTCGAGATATTGAGACTCTGGTCAAAAAAAAGGAGGCATATGACATACATAAACAACTGGGATCAAGTGGATCCCTTGAAGAGTATAGAGATTGTCGAAATAGAGTTAAGAGGGAAATCAGGAGGGCAAAAAGGGGACATGAAATTGCTTTGGCAAATAATGCAAAGGAGAACCCAAAGAGCTTCTACAGATACATAAAGGGAAAAAGGAGTAACTAGGGACAGAGTAGGGCCTCTTAAGGATCAACAAGGACATCTATGTGCAGAGCCACAAGAGTTGGGTGAGATCCTGAATGAATATTTCTCATCGGTATTCACGGTGGAGAAAGGCATGGATGTTAGGAAACTAAGGGAAACAAATAATGATGTCTTGAGAAGTGTGCATATTACAGAGGAGGAGGTGCTGGAAGTCTTAAAGCGCATCAAGGTAGATAAATCCCCGGGACCTGATGAAATGTATCCCAGGATGTTGAGGGAGGCTAGGGAGGAAATTGCGGGTCCCCTAACAGAGATATTTGAATCATCGGCAGCCACAGGTGAGGTGCCTGAAGATTGGAGAGTGGCGAATGTTGTGCCCTTGTTTAAGAAGGGCAGCAGGGAAAAGCCTGGGAACTACAGACCGGTGAGCCTAACGTCTGTAGTAGGTAAGTTGCTAGAAGGTATTCTGAGAGACAGGATCTACAAGCATTTAGAGACGTAAGGACTGATTCGGGGCAGTCAGCATGGCTTTGTGCGTGGAAAATCATGTCTCACAAATTTGATTGAGTTTTTTGAGGGGGTGACCAAGAAGGTAGATGAGGGCAGTGCAGTGCAGTAGACCTGGAAATCAGTTCAGATATCTTTCTGGCATCTCAGCCTTCTTCTCAACTCAGTCGGTTTTCACAGAACAGTGCTCTGTTCCAGTACCTTTAACTTCAGACTTCTTGGAAACTTCTTTTCATTTCTCTAGTTTCCTTAGCTGGGTGATTGTCAGATGGCTGCACTGGTTTTCTTAACCATTACTCCATGGTATGGCTTTTCTTCTCACAAAGCTGAGAGGGATGTTCCCTCTCTCACCTTCTAAACCAACTGTTTCTAGCAGAGCTGCCTTCTCTCTCACTACCCATCTCCAACTTCCAATAAATTCAGCTAAAACGTAAAAGCTTCTCTACCTGATAAGGCCCTGGTTGCTAAGCAACACCCACATGCTTATGCATTTTATTTATTCTTCATGCTGTCGCCCTCTCTTAAGCATAATAGAAACACAGTTCAAACTTAACCAACCTCCGCATATCCAAACACCTTTGTTCAGCAGAAATCGTACTATAGGGTTTACCCTTCCAGGCACCGAAACATTAAATTAAACCCACTTAAAACTATACCTTATTTTTAATGTTTACCTATACAAATGGTGGCGCACCGATTAGTACTGCTGACTCACAGCGCCGAGGATCTGGGATCAATCCCGGCCCCAGGTCACTGTCCCTGCGGAGTTTGCACATTCGCCCCATGTCTGCGTGGTTCTCACCCCCACGACCAAAAGATGTGCAGGTGGATTGGCCACACTAAATTGCTCCTTAATTGGAAAATAAATTGGGTAAATATAAATCTCTTAAAACTACCTTTGTTTCCCTACTACTCCCCAAGTACATCAACCGTTTAAAAAGTTTCAGAATATACTTAGACAGTTGTAGAAAGCTGCCACGAGCGTTGATTTCTTCCCTTGCCCAAAGCTGAAAATACCATTCGCAACAGAGTTCATCTGTGTTCTTAAAGAGCAAAATTAATAGTGAAGTAAGATACACTGCATAGTGATTACTCCCTTTGCTTACTGCCGATCGATAGGCCAGTAATATAGTGGGGGGTCAGTATTTTATCAAACGTTTAATCTAAAATTTTAAATTCTGAAACCTGTTGAAATGAAAGAAAGACATAACCTTTGTTGGCAAATGGCGTTTTTTAACACGCCAATCCAAGAAGCTTGAGGAGTCAAAATAGACAAGAAGCAGTTTGATTTTAGCATAGAAGCAGCAAGGACAAAATAATACAGAAGACCAACAGTAGGATGTTCCAACGGCAGTCAGTAATGAAGTATTGTGTAGTAAAAATAACACTGAAGACAAGAGCGCTAACCATTGTTTACATGGAAAAATCAGACAGCAACATCTGGAAACTGTGGTTGTCCGAGATGCCCTACTCTTCCAAAGTTTACACAATCATGGTTTCTCAGACAGACTCGCCATTCAAATTGAGTAACATGAAGTTGTTGCACTTACCTTAAGAGGTGGGAACGAAATGTCAGAAAACGTTTTGTTCATTCTAGTACCTTTTAATCATATGGTAATCCTTAAAACCGCTGTCAAAAAACCTCCCTGGCACCAAAAATTAACTTTTACAACTGTGAAGCCTTAATCCTTAAGATTTCAATTAATTATTGTTGAGAATTTATAAAGTCTTTGTTTTTTCTGTCTCACTGCTCTCTCTCTCTATTGATTCAATCTTTTTTCTCCTGCCCATTTCACTTTCTGCACCTGATTTGACATTTAATTCAATATTCTAACTGACATTTCCTGGTTCAGGCTCTGTGCTGCTCATGAATAATTCTTTCATCTGATTAGTTAACGGGGCACACAGTTGCTTGTCCTCGTCTCACAGGTCCCAGATCCCATTAGACCGTGCTGCGCATTTTGGCTCTCCTATTTGCAGGAAACCAAATCCGACAGAAAATCTACAAGCATGCCCAAGCATAATGACCAGCTAGCGCCATTTGTTCACTGTTGAGGACAAAATGCAGCTCAATGTTAACTTAACTGTAATTTATATTTTTAAAACTTTTGTTTTGTAAAGATTGCTTTGTGCACTTACCAATCGACAAGTCAGGCCCACTACGGCTAAAGGCGTCTGAGCTGATTGGGCAACATCAAGGAGGTTATAAAGCAATGTCTGATTCCGGTGATGTGCAAAGAGGTCAAATTCATCCAAGATAAAAAGCACTGGTCTGCTGCTGCTGCGGTTTCCTAGATATAAAAATATTAACTTTACAAAGGAAAAGTGCATTTTTAAAACAATTCTTTCAATGTTGCTCCTTTCCCATTTATTTTCATAAAACATTTGCTTCAATGATTTTTTTAAAATTTAGAGTACCAATTTGGGCAATTTAGCGTGGCCAATCCACCTAAACTGCACATCTTTGGGTTGTAGGGGTGAAACCCACGCAGACATGAGGAGAATGTGCAAACTCCACACAGACAGCGACCCAGGACCAGGATTCGAAGCCAGGTTCTCAGCGCCGCAGTCTCAGTGCTAACCACTGCGCCACATGACTCCCCTTGCTTCAATGTTTTGACTGATTATCGTTACTTCAGGTTCAAGTCAGCGCACTCAACAATGAAGGAACAATGCTGCTGACATCTGGAAGAACAGGGCCAGCAGGGGCATGGGAGTGCAATCACGTCCAAGTTCCGCTCCAAATACCATCCAGGCATGGCTCATTCATTGTTGTTGAATTTAAACCTTGCAACAGTGGGACTACCTTCACCAAACAGGCTGCAGCAATTCAAGGCCTTTTTTCAAAAGCTCAAACTATACGAGTCACTAGTTAGACCACACCTGGAATACCGTGAACAGTTTTAGTCCAGAGAAGGTTCACTCGGTTGATCCCAGGTATGCAGGCATTTGTTTTAATGAGGAGAAGTTGAGCCTGTACTGATTGAAGTTTAGAAGAATGAGAGGTGACATTATTGAGACATATAGGGTGCTCAAAGGGCTTGACATGATAGATGCTCAGAAGTAGTTTCCTCGTGTCTAGGAGCAGAGAGCAAAATCTCAGCAAAAGGGGTCACCCATTTAAGTGTTATGGGAGAGGTGTTTTCAGAACCCCAAAATGTATCATGGAGTTCAACCAACCCCCACCTTTAAAGGATTGTTGCTTTTGAAGCACACGGCTTGTTCCCCAGGTGTAGTATTACAATTATGGACACGTGGTTTTTAAAACAAAACAATGTTTATTCCATGAACTCAAATTAACCTTTTAAATAAACATTGGATCTCTTAACACCCCTTACTTCAAAGATAACCCCAAAAATAATACAACACTAGCCAATCCTGCAAACTGTTCCTTTACACATCCAAAAGATCTCACCTTCACAAAAACAGTAACACACCAGATTACAGTTAATATATATTTTCTGTTGGATGGCAGAGATATACCAGCTTGGTTGACTTCAGCTCCAGCACCTTGCTTTTTCTTCATGCAGCTCACAGCCAAAAACATAGTCACACCCAAGCTGCTATCTCAAACTGAAACTAAAACCCAGAACTAACCTCAAAATGGCCGAACTGAGCTCAGCTCCACCCACTCTCTGACATCACTATTTTCTTAAAGGTACATTGCTGAAACATCCATTTCTTAAAGATACTCTCACATGACATGAGGCAGAGGAATTTCTTCATTCAGAGGGTAGTAGATCTGTGGAACTCTTTGCTGCAGAAAGCTGCAGAGGCAGGGTCATTAAATAAGTTTAAGGTTGAGATAGACATTTTTTAAATCGGCAAGGAATCAAGGGTTATGAGGATAAGGCAGGAATGTGGACTTGTGAATTATATCAGCCATAATCTAATTGAATGGCAGAGCAGAACTGATGGGCCAAGTGGCCATCTTCTGCTCCTACATCTTTTGGTTCAAGGCTGTCAAAACCATCTTCACGAGGGCTATAACTGCAGTTCTTGTTTGAGATTAAATAAATGTTATAAAATATATACGTGCAGGTAAATTATTGGAGAGAATTCTCAGGGACAGGATTTATACCCATTTGGAAACAAATGGACTCATTAGCAATAGACAGCATGGTTTTGTGAAGGGGAGGATGTGCCTCACTAACTTTTCTTTTTATAAATTTAGAGTATCCAACTTATTTTTTCCAATTAAGGGGCAATTTAGCGTGGCCAATCCACCAACCCTACACATCTTTGAGTTGTGGGGCGAACTCCACGCAAACACGGGGAGAATGTGCAAACTCCACATGGACAGTGACCCAGAGCCATGATCGAACCTGGGACCTCGGCGTCGTGAGGCAGCAGTGCTAGCCACTGCACTACCGTGCTGCCCTCGTGCCTCACTAATTTGATCGAGTTTTTTGAGGAGGTGACAAAGATGATTGATGAAGGGAGGAGAGTGGATGGCGTTTTCATAGACTTCAGTAATAGCAGACCGATACAAAAGGTGAAGTCACACAGGATCAGGGGAGAGGTGGCAAGATGGATACAGAACTGGCTTGGTCACAGAAGGTAGCAGTAGAAGGGTGTTTTTCTGAATGGAAGGTTGTGACTAGTGGTGTTCCACAGGGATCGGTGTTGGTGGATCTGTTGTTTGTAGTACACAAACGATTTGGAGGAAAATGTAGTTGGTCTAATCAGTAAGTTTGTGGGTGACACCAAGGTTGGAGTACTGGCAGATAGTGATGAGGATTATCAGAAGATACAGCAGGACATAGATGGTGTGGATTTGGGCAGAAAAATGGCAAATGGAGTTGTCATGGGAGTGTCCCTGTCATTTTGTGGGTGGAGCTGAGCTGTGGCTGTGAGGTTTTTGCTTTCGCTTTCAGTTTTGACTGCTCTGGATTACAGACAGAGAAAATAAGTGTTGTGACCTGTCTCTCCCTATTTTAATTTTCAAGAGTTGTTCCAGAAAAAAAACCCCATTGATTATAGCTACCTGCTTTGGCAACTTAAAATATATAGTTTTCTTTCTGGAAGGTATTAAACCTGGTGAGACGGGGTCAGAATCTCAGGAAAAGCCAGTCTTATTCAAGTGGGAACGAAGAGTGCTGGGCCACAACCATGGAAAGGCATTTTTGATTTATGGGATTTTGATTTTGAATTGGAACAGTTAAGGGGGAATTCATTAAGTGTTATACATATATAAAAGCAAATTACTGCGGATGCTGGAATCTGAAACCAAAAAGAAAATGCTGGAAAATCTCAGCAGGTCTGGCAGCATCTGTAGGGAGAGGAAGAGCTATCATTTCGAGTCCAATGACTCTTTGTCAAAGCATTATACATAGATTACTGTAGCTGTGGGGTGTCTTTATGTTTGTAATTGATAAAAATTCTTGCTGTGCGTTTATATACAAATGTTAACTAAGTTCTTAGAATAAAGCTTATTGTAATTAAAGTGTCTAGGAAGACTGTTGAATCACACCGGAGGGGAAGGCTCTTGTGCTCATCCGAGCCAAATTCAACATAAAGGTTGTAGGTTAGGTGGACTTCATAATATACTTTGGAGTTTCTAAGCCCTGGCCCAGAACAGAGTTTAATCCGAACAAATGTGAGGTAATGCATTTTGGTAGGTCTAACAGAGGGGAAATATACAATAAATGGCAAAACTCTTAGGAATATAGAAAGTCAGAGAGATCTGGGCGTACAGATCCACAGATCTTTGAAAGTGGCAACACAAGTGATCAAGGTAGTCAAGAAAGCATATGGAATGCTTGCCATCATTGGATGGGCATAGAGTATAAAAACTGGCAAGTCATGCTGCAGTTGTATCGAACCTTGGTAAGGCCACACTTGGAATATTGCGCACAATTCTGGTTGACACACTACCAGAAGGATGGAGAGTAATCCTCTTTGGAGAGGGAGCAGAAGAAGTTTACCAGGATGTTGCCTGGTCTGGAGAGTGTCAGCTATGTGGAGGGGCTGAATAGACTCGGTCTGTTTACATTAGAATGACGGAGGTTGAGAGGCGACCTGATAGAGGTCAACAAGATTATGAGGGGCATGGATCGAGTGGATGGGCAGGCACACTTTCCCAGGGTGGAGGGGGTCGGTCACCAGGGGACATAGGTTTAAGGTCTGTGGGGCAAAGTTTAGAGGAGATGTGTGAGGCAGTTTTTTTTGCACAGAGCGTGGCGAATGCCTGGAACACGCTGCCAGGGGAGGTTGTGGAAGCAGATACGGCATTAACGGCGTTCAAAAGGCATCTTGACAAATACATGGATAGGGTGGGTATAAAGGGATACAGCACCAGGAAGTGTTGAGGGTTTTGGCCAACGTGATGTCATGACCGGTGCAGGTCTGGAGGGCCAAAGGGCCTGTTCCTGTGCTGTATTGTTCTTTGTTCTTCCCGCCACCGACTTAATTGCTTCTATTTTTCCAAGCAGCTGGATGGACTTAGCAACTCCAATTTTCAAGAAACTAATGGCAACTGCCAGTAGAAATGAGAGCAAAGAGAAGCCCGGTCATCTTTGCTGCTTCATCACTGACACTTCCTCCATCATAGGGTCAGAAGTGGCGAAGGTCTCTGCTGATTAGTGTTCCGTGCCATTCACAACTCCTCAGGTAATGAAGCAGCCATGCCCACATGTAAGCAACAACTGGACAACATTCAAGTTTAGGCGGATGAAGTAGCATGTAATATTAGTGCCAGATAATGATCATCTCCAACGAGAGATTTAAGAACATCGTGGGCCGAAGGGCCTGTATTGTACTGTACTGTTCTATGTCCTATGTAACCATCTTCCCTAGCTATCGAACAGCATTGCCACCACAGAATCCCCAGGAGGCTGGGAATTTTGTGGCAAATAAACTACCTCCTGATTCCCAAAGCCTCTCCACCAACAACAAAGCACAAGTCAGTGCTATGGAATACTCTCCACTTGCCAGGATAATAGTGCAGCTCCAACAACACTCAAGAAGTTTGAGTGTTCAGGATAAAGCAACCTACTTGATTGGCACCTCATCCACCAGTTTAAACATTCACTTCCTCTCTTAGCATGGCAGAGGTACATACCATTCACAAAATAACTGCTGAAATATGTCTTGGATTCTTCAACAATACCTTCCAAACCAGTGGCCTACCAGAAGAATAAGGGCAGAAGGCACAAGAGAAAATCATCCACCGGAAGTTCCCTTCCAAGTTACAAACTATGGATTATATCACTGATCATTCAGCATTGCTGGATAGAAATTCTGGAACACTTTATCTAACAGCACTATGGGTGTATCTATAGTATATAGACTGCAATGGGTCTAGAAAGTGGCTTAACACCATCTCATCAAGGGCAATACATTCTCGCTTTGTCAGTGACACCCACACCCAGGAATTAAAATCAGGAAAAAAAGCTATGGGCACCCAGGTTCAGAGGGAAAAGTTGCCTCAGGTAATGCTTCAGTATCAATAGGGCACCAACATCAAAAAATAATAAAAATGTTTATGCAAATAAATTGTGAAGAAGGTTTTTAAAAAATGATTTGAGTTGAGGATTGTATGAGGAAGAAGATAGAGGGAAGAAGTAAAGAGAAATGTTAGAATGGCCAAAAAAAGTAACTACCCTGTTACAAACAATGGTGTGAGGCCTGTATTGTCAGCCAAAGCAAGCAGACTAGGCTTCAGTTTAAAATCTCATTCATAAAAATGGTACCGCCGACCTATCAGCATTGACCCAATAAACATTGGCAGATGCTTAGGTCCATAAATAGATTGGACACAAGCTTCTGGCTCAGAGGGCAAGAGTGCTACCACTTGAACCACACAGGCGCATATTGGAAAAGGGCTGCGACTATAGGATGGATAGGGCAATGAGATGAATCTAAATGGCCATAAATACAACGAATTATCACTCAATCCAGGAGGCATGACTAAAGTCCAATTTTCGCAGACGTATAAAGTACATTCAACCCCAGTAAAAGATTGCACTCATTTGAGACCTATTGTCAAAAGTGGATAAGCCCACGGAGCAGCTATTTTACTGATTGATATAATACATGAATACCTGAAAAAAATAAAGCCAGCTTGGTTGCACTGAGCCACCTTCGAAATCATGCCCAAGGGACAGTGTCGAAACAGGGGATTCTGTACTTAACTTTCTACTAGTCTTTGGGATTCTCTCCTCAACAGAGTCCTTGGCATAAAACAGTCTTTTTTGTTGGCAAAAGGAGTTACTATTAGGAAGCAGAAGAAAACTTGCTGCCAGGGGAAAAAAACCTTCAACTGCCTTGGGAAAATCTATGTTCTGTGGCCCATGATAGTTAGAAACATATTGCATTAGATAATTTTAACTTGTAATTTGAAGTCTGTCCATGATTTTAAAATGGCATCACCATTCCAATGCATACAAGCCAAGGCAACAAAGGCAAAAGAACATCAATATTTAACACACTCGCTAACCAATCTCCAACATTTATCAAGCCAATTTTGAAGATGGTTCTAATGAGTTTTATTTTACATGTATTTTTCCAAGATACTCCTATGATTTGCTTTTCTCCTTCATTTAGAAACTATTTCAACTCCTTCTAAATTCTTTTATTTTCTTGTCCTATAATATTTTAAGTTTCAAATTCTTGAAAATGAATCTTCAAAAAGAGTTCTCATTTTGAAGATTTTGTCTTGATCAACATTCCATCAATCATTGAAATAAATCACAAACAGGCAACACCTCAAATTTAAGGAGCAATGTCAAACATATTCCTGTGTAAACATGTCTCTAACTTCCATTGATACTTCCCAGAAACACACAAGTCTTCAAACAAATCATTAGCCCAAAGGGCCCAAGGAAGACATCCGTCAGAGTCCACTGAGCTATGCAGATATGCTTATCCAAAAGACACTCTACTGAAATGGCAATCATCTGCTGGTCTTAAATAGATAAACTCAATAATAGAGAATATTACGACTTGTCCTTTTATGTGAAGATACAGATAAAGGAGAAATATAGATCTACCCAGACAGGACATCTGGAGATAAAGAACTAATAATTTAACTTTAAATGAAGTACAGAGGCTGCCTGCCCTTGTACCCACAAATTCAAAGCACCCGACAGCATTTGCAAAAGGAAACAACATTTGGAAGCAAAATGATTTAGCACTGACCACCCAAGAGTCAAGGGAGAGTTGTTCTTCCCACTGTTGATTTCAATATTTGCGAAACATTATTGTTCACCATCGTTTACCCAGAATACCCCATGTTAAGCAGATATAGAACCTCGTTTAGACCACACAGAGCTCAGTACTCAGTCTGGTCTTCACATTTCACCAAAAGAGGAGGCACTGGAGGAAGGGCACAAGATAATATCAGAGCAGAGAGCTTTTAAACTATCAGGAAGCTTCAACACGCTGGAGATTTTTTACTTTGGCAAAGAGAAAGCTGAAAGGTGGCCTGATAGAAATCTTTAAAATTCTGAATGGCTTTAGGGTAGATATAGAGATGTTTCTACTTACAGGGAGGAGGGGGGGGGGGGGCAAAATTAGGGGCCACAAATATAAGATAGTAATGAATACATTTAATGAAGAATCCAGGAAAAATATCTTTACTCAGATGGAGTAGTTGTAACAAAATAGCATAGGTGCCTTTAAGGGAAAACTAGATACGTGTCTGAGGAAGAAAGGAATACACGGAAATGTAGATAAGGTTAGTTGAAACGGAGTGCGAGGAGGCTCATGTGGAGCATAAACACAAGCACAGACCACCTTGGCTGGATGACCTGTTCCTGCCCTATAAATTGTGTGTGATGAGATCCCAAACGGCCCTGAATCTTAGGAAAGAAAACTTTTGTACCATGTGGAAAGACTTTAATGCAGGTCAGGAGTACTAAACAGATGTTTGGCTATGAACCATACACCGGACAGGAGAAAGCCAATGTGCCCTGCTGGGCTGGTGTCTAGGAAGTCCAAAAAATAGGAACTGGTGTACGTTCGGCCCTTTTCGCCTGCTCTGCCATTCATTATGATCATGGCTGATCATCCAAATCAATAGCATGATCCGGTCTTCCTTCTCATATCCTTTGATCCCCTTTGCCCCAAGTGTTGTACCTAACTGCTTTTTGAATACAATGTTTTGGCCACAAGTGGTTTCTGTAGTCGTGGTGAATTCCACAGGACGACCACTCTGGGTGAAGAAATTTCTCCTTGTTTCAGTCCTAAGTGGTCTACCTGTATCCTCAGACTATGACCCCGGTTCTGGATATTCCCACCATCGGGAACGTTCTTCTTGCATCTACCCTGTCTAGTCCTGTTAGAACTTTGTAGGTTTCTACGCAATTCCCCCCATATTCTTCTGAAATCCAGCAAACACAATCCAACCGACTAAATCTCTCCTCAAACGTCAGTCCACCCATGCCAGGAATCAGTCAGGTAAACCTTCTCTGCACTTCCTCGATAGCAAGAACATTTTTCCTCAGATAAGACGACAAAAACAGCACGTGATAGTCCAGGGGCGGGATTCTCCCCTACGCGGCGGGGCGGGGGGTCCCGGCAGGATTGGATTCGTTTATTGTCACGTGTACCGAGGTACAGTGAAAAGTATTTTTCTGCGAGCAGCTCAACAGATCATTAAGTACATGAGAAGAAAAGGGAATAAAACAAAATACATAATAGGGCAACACAACATATACAATGTAACTCCATAAGCACTGGCATCGGATGAAGCATACAGGGTGTAGTGTTAATGAGGGCAGTCCATAAGAGGGTCATTTAGGAGTCTGGTGACAGTGGGGAAGAAGCTGTTTTTGAGTCTGTTCGTGCGTGTTCTCAGATTTCTGTATCTCCTGCCCGATGGAAGAAGTTGGAAGAGTGAGTAAGCCAGGTGGGAGGGATCTTTGATTATACTGCCTGCTTTCCCCAGGCAGCGGGAGGTGTAGATGGAGTCAATGGATGGCAGGCAGGTTCGCGTGATGGACTGGGCGGTGTTCACGACTCTCTGAAGTTTCTTGCGGTCCTGGGCCGAGCAGTTGCCATACCAGGCTGTGATGCAGCCGGATAGGATGCTTTCTATGGTGCATCTGTAAAAGTTGGTAAGAGTCAATGTGGACATGCCGAATTTCCTTAGTTTCCTGAGGAAGTATAGGCGCTGTTGTGCTTTCTTGGTGGTAGCGTCGATGTGGGTGGACCAGGACAGATTTTTGGAGATGTGCACCCCTAGGAATTTGAAACTGCTAACCATCTCCACCTCGGCCCCGTTGATCCGGACAGGGGTGTGTACAGTACTTTGCTTCCTGAAGTCAAATACCAGCTCTTTAGTTTTGCTGACATTGAGGGAGAGATTGTTGTCGCGACTCCACTCCACTAGGTTCGCTATCTCCCTCCTGTATTCGGACTCATCGTTATTCGAGATCCGGCCCACTATGGTCGTATCGTCAGCAAACTTGTAGATTGAGTTGGAACCAAGTTTTGCCACGCAGTCGTGTGTGTACAGGGAGTAGAGTAGGGGGTTAAGTACGCAGCCTTGCGGGGCACCGGTGTTGAGGACTATTGTGGAGGAGGTGTTGTTGTTCATTCTTACTGATTGTGGTCTGTTGGTCAGAAAATCGAGGATCCAGTTGCAGAGTGGGAAGCCAAGTCCTCGGTTTTGGAGCTTTGATATGAGCTTGGCTGGGATTATGGTGTTGAAGGCGGAGCTGTAGTCAATAAATAGGAGTCTAATGTAGGAGTCCTTGTTTTCGAGATGCTCTAGGGATGAGTGTAGGGCCAGGGAAATGGTGGCTGATGTGGACCGGTTGCAGCGGTATGCGAATTGCAGTGGATGAAGGCGTTCTGGGAGTATGGAGGTGATGCGCTTTTTGATCAACCTCTCGAAACACTTCATTACGACTGAAGTCAGGGCCACTGGTCAGTAGTCATTGAGGCACGTTGCCTGGTTCTTCTTTGGTACCGGTGTGATGGTGGGGACCTCGGAGTGGAGATGGGGCAGATTAAAGATGTCCGTGAATACCTCTGCCAGCTGGTCCGCGCAGGCTCTGAGTGCACGACCAGGGATCCCGTCTGGGCCCGTCGCCTTCCAAGGGTTCACTTTCAGGAAGGCCAATCTGACTTCGGAAGCTGTGATGGTGGGTATGGGTGAATTATGGGCTGCTGGGGCACTCGCCAGCGGATTGTTGGTTACCTGCTCGAACCGAGCATAGAATGCATTGAGTTCATCGGGGAGGGGTGCGCTGCTGCCAGAGATACTGTTCGGCTTCGCTTTGTAGCCCATTATGTTGTTTAGTCCTTGCCACAACCGCCAAGAGTCTGTCTGTGACTCTAGCTTGGTTTGATATTCTCTCTTGGCATTCTAGATGGCCTTGCGGAGGTCGTACCTGGATTTCTTGTATAGATCAGGGTCGTCTGCCTTGAACGCCTCAGATCTGTCCTTCAGTAGGGAGTGGCGTGAACCACTCCGCCGTCGGGCCACCCAAAGGTCTCCGCACCTTTAGGGGCCAAGCCCTCACCTTTAGGGGCTAGGCCTGCGCCGGAGTGGTTGCCATCCCGCCAGCTGGCGTGGAAGGCCTTTGGCACCATGCCAGGCGGGGCCGAAGGGACTCCGCCGGCCGGCGGATGTCCGCGCATGCGCGGGAGCGTCAGCGGCTGATGTCATCCCCGTACATGCGCAGGGGGTGGGTCACCTACTCGTCGGCCATCGCTGAGACCTACACCGCCAACGTGTAGTAAAAGAGTGCCCCCACGGTACAGGCCCGCCCGCGGATCGGTGGGCCCCAATCGCTCCGCCTGGTCCTGCCAGTAAGGAAGGTGGTTTAATTCACGCCGGCGGGACCAGCATTACAGCAACGGGACTTCGGCCCATTGCTGGCCGGAGAATCGCCGGGGGGGGGGGGGGGGGGGCGACCGGCACGATTCCCGCCCCCGCCAAATCTCCGGTGCCGGAGAATTCGGCGGCCGGCGGGGGCGGGATTCACGCCGCCCCCCGGCGATTCTCCGACCCGGCGGGGGTTCGGAGAATCCCGCCCCAGGTGTGGCTACACCAAGGCCCTGTATAATTGCAGCAAGACATCCCTGCGACTGGTGTACAAGGGCACACAGTTCTCTTTGCACATCCCCCTCTCCTAATTTATGGCCATTCAGATAATAATCTGCAATCCCATTTTTGTTACCAAAGTGGATAACCTAACATTTATCCAAAATATACCGAATCGGTCATTCATTTGCCAGCTCACTCAACTTGTCTAAATCACACTGGAAGGATCTCTGCATCCTCCTCAGTTTTCTCTCCGACCCAGCTTTGTGTCATCTGCAATTTGAGACATTTCATTCAGTTATAACTTCGAAATCATTGAAATGAATTATGAATAGCTGGGGTCCAAGCACAGATCCCTGTGGGTCTCCACTAGTCAACGCCTGCCATTTGGAAAAGGACACCTTGATTCCCACTCTTTGTTTCCTGTCTGCCAACTAGTTTTCTATCCATCTCAATATACTATCCTCAATCCCATGTGCTCAATTTTACACACTAATCTCTTGTGTGGAACTTTATTGAAAGCCTTCTGAAAGTCCAAATAAACCCCATCCATTGGTTCCCCTTCATCAACTCTATCTGTCACATCCTCAAAGAAATCCAGTAGATCTGTCGAGCATGATTTCCCTTTCATAAATCCATGCTGACTCTATGCGATCCCGCCACTCTTCCCCCCCCCCCCCCCACACACCAAAGTGGCAGGCCATAAAATCTTTGATAATGGATTCCAGAATTTTCCCCACCACAGATGTCAGGTTTACTGGTCTATAATTCAGTTTTCTCTCTGCCTCCCTTTTTAAATAGTGGGGTTACATCAGCTAGCTTCCAATCAGAAATAGTGTGGTTACATTAGCTATTGCTAATCCGTAGGAAATATTCCAGAGCCTATGAAATATTGGAAGATGACCGCCAATACATCCACTATTTCTCGGGCCACTTCCTTAAGTACTCCTCTTCGAACACTAATCTCCTGCAGTTCCTCCCTCTCACTAAGCCATGTGATTTCCGACATTTGTGGCAAGTTATTTGCATCCTCCTTTGTGAAGACAAAACTAAAGTATGTACTTAGTTCATCAGCCATTTCTTTGTTTCTCATTATAAATTCCCCTGTTTCTGACTGTGAAGGACCTACATTTGTCTTCACCAATCTTTCTCTCCTCACATACCTATAGATTACAATCAGTTTTTATGTTCTCTCCAAGCTTACTTTCTTTTCCCATCTTAATCGATCTCTTTGTCCTCTTTTGCTGAATTCTAAACTGCTTTCAATCCTCAGGTCTGTTGTTTTTCTTGGCCAATTTGTATGCTTCTTCCTTGGATCTAACACTATCTCTAATTTCTCTTGTAAGCCATGGTTGGGCCACCTTTTCTATTTTATTTTTACGCCAGACAAGGAATAAAGAATTGTTGCAATTCACCCAAGCGCTCCTTGAATGTTCGCCATTGCCCATCCACCGTCATCTCTTTAAGTAATATTTCCCAATCCGTCAGAGCCAGCTTGCGCCTCATATCATCGTAGTTTCCTTTTGTAAGATTCAGAATCCTAGTCTCAGAATCAACTACGTCACTTTCCATCTTGTTAAAAATTATCATATTATGATCACGCATCTCCAAAGGCCTTGCACAACTAGATTGCCAAGGATTCCTTTCACATTATTCAATACATAGTCTAGGATAGCTTGTTCTCTAGTTGGTTCCTCAATGTATTGTCCAGATAGCAATCCTGTTTACACTCCAGGAATTCCTCCTCTTAAAATATTGTGACTAATTTCATTTACCCAATCTATTTCAGATTAAAATCACCCATAATTACATATGTTCCTTTAGTTTATCTAATTTTCTGTTTAATACCATTCCCAACATCACCACTACAGTTTGGGGGTCGACATACAACTCCGATTAATGTTTGTTTTTATGCCTTCGTGTTTCTCAGCTCTACCCATACTAATTCCACATTGTTGAAGCTAACATCTTTCCTATCAATTGCGTTAATTTCCTCTTTAACCAGCAATGCAACTCGACTGCCTTTTCATTTGTATCTGTCCTTCCCAAGTACTGAATACCCCTGAATGTTCAAATCACATCCGTGGTTACCCTGCACCCATGTCTCCGTAATCCCGGCTATATCATACCCATTTACATCTATTTGCGGGGTTAATTCATCCAATTTATTGCGAATACTCCATGCATTGAGGCACAAAACCTTAAGGCTTGACTTTTTAAACATTACTTGTCCCGTTCCCTCTATTTTACAATGTGGCCCTGTTTGAATCTTGCCCTTGATTTCTCTGCCCCCTTGATTTCTCTGCCCATCATTTATTCCCCTTTTGTCTTCATCCTCGATTCCCCCTCCTCTGACTCCTTGCATAGGTTCTCATCCCCCTGTCACTTTAATTTAAACCCTCCGCAACCACTCTAGCAAATACTCCCCTAGTACATCAGTCCCGGTTCTGACCAGGTTTAATCCAGTTTGTACTGATCCCACCTCCCTGAGAACTAGTCCTAATGCCCCAGGAATGTGAAATCCTCCCCCTCACACTATCTTTTCAGCCACAAATTCACCCAATATATTCCCTACAATTTCTATATTCCCTATTATCTCACCCTACATATTTCCTGCTATTTTTTACTTTGACTGGCATGTGGCACTAATAGTAATCCTGAGATCACTACCTTTGTTGTCCTACTTCTCAACTTTCTTCCTAACGCCCTATATTCTGCTTTTAGGACTTCATCCCTTTTTTTAAAAACCTATGTTGTTTGTACCAATGTGCACCACAACCACTGGGTATTCACCCTCCCCCATGTCCTGGAGCCTCTCGGGAGGCATCCTTGATCCCAGCACCAGGGAGGCATCCTGGAGTGTGGCTTGCAACCACAAATATGCCGATCATTTCCCCTTACAATTAATTCCCCTATAACCACAGCATTCTCACACTTTTTACTTCTCCCCGCTGCAGCAGAACCAACCATGGTGCAACGAATTTGGCAGTCCCAAATCAACAACCATACCCCTCTTCCTAGTTATAGGGGATTCGATTGTAAGGGGAATAGATAGGCGTTTCCGTGGCTGCAAATGAAACTCCAGGATGGTATGTTGCATCCCTGGTGCTTGGCTCAAGGATGTCCTGGAGCGGTTACAGAACATTCTGGAGTGGAAAGGTGAACAGCCAATGATTGTGGCACACCTCGGTATCAATGACATAGGTAAAAAAGGGATGAGGTCCTGAAAGCAGAATATAGGGAGTTAGGGTTCAGATTCCGGGGGCATTGGGACTGGTTCTGGAGGAGGTGGGACAAATTGGACGGGTTACACCTGGGCATTCGTAGGGGTGGTTAACAGACCACCAAACTGCAGTGGTAATATTTGGAATAGCATTAGACTGGAAATCAGAGATGCGCGTGATAAAGGAACATGGGGCTGGTTTAGCTCACTGGGCTAAACCGCTGGCTTTTAAAGCAGACCAAGGCAGGCCAGCAGCACGGTTCAATTCCCGTACCAGCTCCCCGAAAAGGCGCCGGAATGTGGCGACTAGGGGCTTTTCACAGTAACTTCATTGAAGCCTACTCGTGACAATAAGCGATTTTCATTTCATTTTTTCAACATCTGTGATTTGGGTGACTTTAATCTGCATATAGATTGGGTGACTCAAATTAGTCACAGTACAATACAGGAAGAATTTATGGAGTGCATACAGGATGGTTTTCTGGACCAGTATATTAATGAACCAACAAGGGAACAGGCAATCTTGGACTGGGTGTTGTGCAATAGGATTAGTTGGCAATCTAGTTGTGAGAGAACCCTTGGGGATGAGTGACCATAATATGGTAGAATTCTGTATCAAGGTGAAAAGTGAAGTAGTTAATTCTGAGACGGGGGAATTCATAACAGGGAACAAAGAAATAGCTGAGGAACTAAATTCGTACTTTGCTTCCGTCTTCACAAAGGAAGACATGAATAATGTACAGGAAATTCTGAGAAGCACAAGTTTTAGTGAGGAGCTGAAAGAAATTAGAATTGGTAAAGAAATGGTTTTGGGGAAATTAATGGGATTGTAGGTGGACAAATCTCCAGGGCCTGATAATTTGCATCCCAGAGTACTTAAGGGCCCTAAAATGGTAGATCTATTGATGGTCATTTTCCAAAATTGGAGGAACCATTGTAACGACTGTAACCCCGCTATTCAAAAAGGGAGGTAGAGAGAAAACAGGGAACAAGAGACCAGTGAGCCTAACGTTGGCAGTTGTGAAGCTGCTGGAGTCCATTACCAAGGATTTCACAGCGCAGCATTTGGAAAGCAATAGTGTAATCAGACGAAGTCAGCAAGGATTTACGAAAGGAAAATCATGCTTGACAAATCTACTAGAATTCTCTGAAGATGTAACTAGTAGAGTTGACCAGGGAGAACCGGTGGATGTGGTCTATTTACACTTTCAGAATGCTTTCGACAAAGTCTCACATAGCAGATTAATATGTAAAGTTAAAATGCATGGGATTACGGGTAGTGTCTTGAATGACTAGAAAGCTGGTTAGCTGACAGTTGGAATAAATGGGTCTTTTTTTGATTGGCAGGCAGTGACTAGTGGGGTACGCAAGGAACTGTGCTAGGACCCCAACTGTTCGCATTATATATTAATGATTTGGATGAGGGAACTAAATGAGAGAGAGAGAGAGAGAGAGAGAGAGAGAGAGAGAGAGAGAGAGAGAGAGAGAGAGAGAGAGAGAGAGAGAGAGAGAGAGAGAGAGAAGGGGTTTACCAGACTAATTCCTGGGGTCATATGAAGAGAGACGACATCAGTAAGGATTATATTTGTTGGAGTTTAGAAGAGTGAGAGGGGACTTCATTGAAACTTATAAAATTCTAACAGGATAGATTCAGAAAGAATGTTCCCAATGGTGGAGGGGTCCAGAACTAGGGGTCATAGTTTGAGGATAAGGGGTAAGCCTTTTAGGACTGAAGTGAGTAGAAATTTCGTCACTTTGCGACCACAGAAAGTAGTTGAGATGGGCAGCACGTGACGAATGTGATATAAAATAGTTACTTTAAATTCGTCACACGGGGGCACAGTGGTTAGCATTGCTGCCTATGGCGCTGAGGACCCGGGTTCGAATCCCAGCCCTGGGACCCTGCCCGTGTGGAGTTTGCACATTTTCCCCCGTGTTTGTGTGGGTTTCACCCCCACAACCCAAAGATGTGCAGGTTAGGTGGATTGGCCACACTAAAATTGACCCTTAATTGGAGAAAAAAATGAATTGGGTACTCTAAATTTAAAAAAAAAGTAGTTGAGGCCAAAACGTGCAATTTCAAGATGGAATTAAATATAGCTCTTCGGGCTAAAGGGATCAAGGAATAGAGGGGGGGGGGGGGGGTTTGGGCTCTGAGCAGCCTGGGTGAAACTTCTGTACAGCCCTCCCATAGCAAGCATGCGGACCAACACCACCAGCTCTAAACGTTTCCAGCTGCAGAGGGGCACAAGGCAGGAATGCCTACTGTCCCCGCTTCTATTCATCCTGGCAATCGAACCACTGACGATCGTCGACAGAACGGCAAACAATTGGAAGAGGATCCAGAGAGGGGGTCCCCAGGTAGCAGAATTTGTTTTGAATTCCAGAGAGGGGACAGAATAGCAGAGAGCCTCACTCTATACAGATGACCTGCTCCTCTACGCCTCGGACTCCCAAAGCAACATGGAGAAGATCATGATGTTCCTGGAAGAGTTCAGAGCTTTCTCTGGCTACAAACTCAACCTGAGGAAAAGAGAAATCTTCCCAGTGAACCCATAAGGGAGGGGGGGGGGGGGGCGCGCGCAGAGTGGGAGGGGCTGCAGTTTAAACGAGCCCAAAACAAATGCCCCTACCTGGGGGATCCAAACTGCCCACAACTGGGCACAGATCCACAAACGAAACCGGACAGGTCTGGTGAAGGGGGTAAAAAAAAAAAAAAGGACCTGCAGAGGTGGGACAGCTCCTACTCTGCCTGGCGGGGAGGGTGCAAATGATCAAGATGAAGATACTGCCCAGGTTCCTCTTCCTATTCAGGTTCATACTGAGCTACATCTCCAAGACCTTTTTCAACACAGGAGACAAAATGATCAAGGCGTTTGTGTGTGTGGGGGAAAAAAATCCAAGGATCCCAAAAAATTCCTGCGAACAAAAGGGAAGCATTGGAGGCCTGACCTTCCCAAACCTGCAATACTACCACTGGGCGGCCACAGCAGAAAAAATGAGGGTATGGGTAAGGGAGCCGGAAACAGAATGGGTAAGAATGGAGGAGAAATCCTGCATAGAGACATGCCTCCGGGCCCTTGCCACAGCAACAATCACACCCCTACCAGCCAAGAACTCTACAAGCCCAGTGGTAATAGCCATGCGCCGACATTGAACCAGGTTAAGGGAACACTTCAGCCTGACCGCTCTGACCATCATGGTCCCCATCGACAACAATCACAGGTTCACTCCAGCCACAATGGACGCCATGTTCAAAAGACAAGACCGGGGGTAGGGTGATGACACTGTCAGTTAGGGGCGACAGACTAGCGATGCTAGAGGGGCTGAAGGAGAGTTTACAACTGCCCAAAGGGAACAAACTACGACAGTTACAAATCAAAAATTTCCTCCGTAAAGAAACAACAACATATCCACGTGCGCCGGGATACTCAATGACAAAGGAGCTGTTGGACACAGGCGATTTAGGGAGGGAGAACTGTGGGAAATTGTATGGGCGACTGTTAGAGGAGGAAAGTTCCCCACTGGACGAGACAAGGGGAACATGGGAGGAAGAATTAGGAATAGAAATAGGGTGAAGGCTCTGGTGCGAAGCACTGAACAGGGCAAGCACCACCACCACAGGCGCAAGGCTAAGCCTAATGCAGGTGAAAATGGTGCATGGTAGCACAGTGGTTAGCACTGTTGCTTCACAGCGGCAGGACCCACGTTTGATTCCAGACTTGGGTCACTGGCTGTGTGGAATCTGCACGTTTTCCCCCTGTCTGCGTTGGTTTCCTCCAGGTGCTCCAGTTTCCTCCCACAGGTCCCAAAAGACGCGCTTGTTAGGTGAATTGGACATTCTGAATTCTTCCTCAGTGTACCCGAATAGGTGCCATAGTGCCATAGTGTGGTGACGTGGGGATTTTCACAGTAACTTCATAGCAGTGTTAATGTAAGCCTACTTGTGACACTAATAAAGATTATTATTATTATAACCAGAACCCGAATGAGCAGGTTCTTCCCAGAAGTGGAGGACAAATGTGAACAGTGCCAGGGAGGCCTAGCCAACCACACCCACATGCCCCAGACTTTTCGGGTTCTGAGCAGCCTTCTTTGAGGCAATGTCCAAGGTTGTGGGGATGAGGGTGGAGCCAAGCCTGAGGGTGGCAGCCAGAATTCTTCATGGGGAGGGGCTGACGCACCAGCCTTTGCCTCTCTAATTGCCTGCCGCAGAATCCTGCTCGGCGGGCGATCAGCGGCACCAGCCAAAGCATAAAATGGCTGGCCAACCTATCGGAGAAAATCAAATTCGCCACCCGAGGGCCGGAAGAGGGCTTTGAAAGGACCTGTTTGTAGCCAACAGCCAATAGAGCAGGGGAGTGTGTGTGTGTGTGTGTGTGTTGGGGGGGGGGGTTCAGCTGAAGCACAGATCGTAAAGGAAAGGGCAGGGGGCAAAAACCCATAGGAAGACCGTGAGACTCAAGGGGCATAGCCGCAGGGGACAGTTCCAAGGACATACGGAGGGCCAGAGGGAGCAGCAACACATGGGGAAACACAATCTCGGGCCAATAATAGGCAGGGCAACTGAGGCAGACTGGCCAAATGGGGCCCATAGCCACCAAAGGGAGATATAAATATGCATAGCGATCCTAGTTTGTTTGTGCTTTGTTGGCTTTTTAATTTTTGTCTTGTGTAATTATTACTGCACCTTAATTGCCTTTGCAAAATACTACATGTGGGAACGACACTTGTAACTCACTGTTCGAACGGAAATATGTGAAAACCAATAAAAACATTTTTTTTAAAAAAGGGCATGCATTATCTGTATCGACTCTTTGATAAATTTGAGGATATACTCCGATACCAGTCGGGCCATGACAAAACAAAAGCAGTTCCCCTTTTTCTAAATTTGTCTCATGACTGTTGACAGTAACATCTGCAGGTGCAGAAAGATAAACCAGTTTGCAGCTAGCTTTTATACTGCAAGATTATAATTCTTATAGAGGCCATTCTTCCCCCTCCCCCCCTCATAGAGTTGTGCACTAAAAGTTCAGAGAAGGCATGATTCATAGCTTTATTTGTGCAGTTTATTAGGGTTGAACATGAGACTTTGGATACAACTCAGATGAAGTTCAAATACTTCCCATGTCAGATGTTCCAAACCTGAACTTTGCAGAGCTGAATCAGCCAAGACAAATCAGAATCCAGATTTAGATTGCGATCTAAATGCAGACCACCTGAATGGCATCCAAAGTTGATCTCTGGATACTTATTCAAAAGTTTAATCAAGCCTTATCTGGGTTATTCTTGGGTTTCCTTTGATTACACGCAGAACTGAGAAAATTAAAAAAGGAACAATGCAGCATTATGTTAAAGTAACTTCAGACTAGGGTTTCCTAATGGATGTGTGCGCACGCGGTTAAGCCATATACCTCGGAAGATCCCAGGTTTGATCCCATGATAGCTGACCTCAGCCAGAGCAGCGGTTTTGGAGTAGTATGGGGAGTGGGGGTGAAGAGGGGCATTCTTGGTCCAGTGGCAAGGAAGGAGACTGGCTCCTCTGTAAAATGGGCTTGTGGAAACAACCGAGTAAGGAGGGGGACTTCATGATCTGCTGAAAATTTTTATTGCCCAGCAGTCCTTCCTGTGCAAATTCAATAATAATAATAATAATCTTTATAGTCACAAGTAGGCTTACATTAAAACTGCAATGAAGTTACTGTGAAAAGCCCCTAGTCGCCACATTCTGGCGCCTGTTTGGGTACACAGAGGGAGAATTCAGAATGTCCAAATTACTCAACAGCATGTCTTTCGGAATTTGTGGGATGAAACCAGAGCACCCGGAGGAAACCCACAGCCACAAGCTTATTGTCTAAATGGTGAGAGTTGGAGAGCTCAAAGATTCAGAGGGATCTGGGTGAGTGGTCATTTGAATGAGTTACTGGAAATGTATCAACACCTGCAGAACTCGACCTCGAGCAGCTACTGTTGTCAGGAGGGGAAAGCAGAAAACTGAGGTAGAGGAATAGGTCAGAGTGGGCAACAAAAACTGTATTTGTCTACATCATTTTAAATGATCTCACAACCATATTTTAACCAATTATTGTCAAACGGAGAAGCCTTTGGCTAAACCACATACAAAACAAAAAGTTTGTACCTTTTTTCAAAGCCTCAAGAAGAAATGCAAGATTTTCAGCAAAGCTCCCCTGTAATTAACAACATTTTCACGTGATCAGTGGGTTCTCCATATACACACAGCAGTAAAGAAAAAAAATCAAATAACGGTTAAACCTCATGTGTGAGAATTCAGATATTGCAAGAACAGTGCAATGTGGTATGTTTGCTGCTGCATAATCGACAGGCTGGATTTCTCCTTGGGAAAAATAAGGCCGAGGGGTAATCTGATCAAGTTACTAAAAATTCTGGATGCTAGACAAGCAGAAATAGATGGCTAAAGTGGTAGATTTAGATGTAAAAAGATGCGAGAAGACTACAGTGGAACATAAACATGGACGTGCATCAATTGGGCCTTTTTTTCAGTGTCGATTATCAGCCCTGTTAGCACCCCTGGTTAGCTATGTGTAATTGTTTTCTGGAAAGTAGGTATAAATACTCAAAAATGTGCAGGTGCATTATAGTGAGAATTACATGGAAAATAACAGGCATAAATATACTGTAACTGCAGCATTATTATACATATTAATTTCAGAGTGTGGGAGAAGGAACAAACAGTAAGACTTGTGCACATCAGTTTGTATTTTTATTGTAAAAGTGAGTATATAGTAAAATTGATCATGTTTTAGTTGAGTAACATGGTGCACCAGAAGTATGGCAGATGCATCATTTTGGTTTATTTCTTTATCATATGTTAACCACCTTCACTAAAACTTAAAAATAGGTGCATTTGATTTCAAAATGTAAAGCAGGAACGGCTGATATTAAGTTATGAACTTACACAAATTTCCATTACTGTTCACAAAAAAGATTAAGAAATATCACAATTGCGAAACATTAATCTTGTACACAATGACTTACAAAAACTTTGTCGCCAACAACATTCTCAAGCTTGAGTTGTCGTGTAACTTCTTTCAGTGCAATCTTGTCATCGGTTTGTAATAAACCTAAAACATAACCAAATAAGATGTCCATAGTCTTATTTATTCACCATTTGTACAACGAGGATTAAAAAAAAAAAAGATTTACAAAAGACTAAAGTAGAACAGATTTGTTTTAAGAAAACATTCATCATGTGTAGCTAAGATTTTAAGGGTGCCAAGAGAAAACTGAAAAGGGACCGAACTGCAGATGTAACACAGAATGCGAAAAGAGCCTTCCAAAATTACTTGATAGTCAAGAGACCATAATAAAACCCTCCTAGCTTTGTATGGGCTTGAGCTCAAGAAAAAACAGAAGCTGGTTAACATGGTAAATTATTACTTCTTGGAATAAAACAGGCAACAATAATATACCATCCAAGAACAAAAATATGCTCTGTATCCTCAGGATTGGGACTTTAGTGCAATAGCAGTGTCACGGTGGCTGAAGCCAATAAAAAATTGAAAGATGAAAGCAAAAAACGAATGAAACAAGCAAGCACAAACAAAATGGAAGATGACTTGTATGGAAATAATCTTTAAAAAAAGCCAACATGTTTCAAGAAATGGTGTGTTTTACATCACCGACCACAGACTTCTTTTTTTTTTTTTTAAGTAGACTGCAACATTCATAATTGGCAGTAGAGACCGGAAGGAAGATCCTACAAAATCAAAAATGCGTTCAATTAAAAAAACTTGCATTAAAAAAAAAATCATTGGATGTGGGTGTTGTTGACCAGGTCAGTATTTATTGCCCATCCCTAATTGCCCTGGAGAAGGTGGTGGTGAGCTGCCTTCTTGAACCACTGCAATCCATTCACTGTAAGTACATCCACAGAGTAGTTTCATAGAATTTACGGTGCAGAAGGAGGCCATTCGGCCCATCGAGTCTGCACCGGTTCTTGGAAAGAGCACCCTACCCAAGATCAACACCTCCACCCTATCCCCATAACCCAGTAACCCCACCCAATACGAAGGGCAATTTTTTGGACACCAAGGGCAATTTATCATGGCCAATCCACCTAACCTGCACATCTTTGGACTGTGGGAGGAAACCGGTGCACCCGGAGGAAACCCACGCACACGGGGAGGATGTGTAGACTCCGCACAGCCAGTGACCCAAGCCGGAATCGAACCTGGGACCCTGGAGCTGTGAAGCAATTGTGCTATCCACAATGCTACCGTATTGCCCATCCCTAATTGCCCTGGAGAAGGTGGTGGTGAGCTGCCTTCTTGAACCACTGCAATCCATTCACTGTAAGTACATCCATTGAGTAGTTTAATACAATTGGGTTTGGGCGGCATGGTGGCCCAGTGGTTAGCACTGCTGCCTCACGGCACCGAAGACCCGGGTGCAAACCTGGCCCTGGATCACTGTCCGTGCGGAGTTTGCACATTCTCCCAGTGTCTGAGTGGGTCTCACTCCCACGACCCAATGATGTGCAAGGGTGGATGGATTGGCCACTCTTATAATACCCCTTAATTGGTAAAAAAAAAAAGAATTGGGCACTTTAAAATATTTTAAAAATACACTTAAGTAGTTTGCTCTGCTATTTCAAAGGGCATTTAAAAGTGAACCACATTGCTGTGGGCAGACCAAGTAAGGATTGCAGATTTCCTTCCTTAAAGTACATTAATGAACCAGATGGGTTTTTATGACAATCTGCAATGGTTACCTGGATTCCAGGTATATTAAGATAAAAGCAAATTACTGTGGATGCTGTGGAAACCACCACAGAGTTTGACGAGTGCTTTGCCGGTGCGGATAGAAGGGAAACAATCACCAGTGCATCCAAACTGGATACCTTTCATGACCCAGAGTCCATCTGTACCCAGATAGACCCCAGATCATCTCTGCATTAGCTGCCCAGTAATAAAATATCATGTTTGCCAGCGCAAGACCTCCCGACTGTCTATCCCTCTGTAAAACAACCCTCAGATTTGCCTGCCCATTTGAAGAGCACGATTAACCGTTCTACACCCACCTCCCCAAAAGTGATTTGGGAAGGAAGACCGGAAGAGACTGAAATATGAACAGAAACCTTGGCAAAATGTTCATCTTAATTGACTGAACCCTGCCCACTAAGGAGAAAGGAAGGTTGTCCCACCTTTGTTGGTCATATTTGACCTTATTCACCAGGCTGGTATAATGAATGAAAATCGCTTATTGTCAGAAGTAGGCTTCAAATGAAGTTACTGTGAAAAGCCCTAATTTAGTCGGGGTCGGAGTCAGGCTCAATCTCGAGCCACCTGGACCTACAGATACTGGAAGCTGGACATGGCTAAGTGAAAAGGAAGTGCCCCTGGACCTTTTGAGGGGCTTACAGGTCAGACCATAGCCCCAGGGTGCTAACCGGAAAAGACCCTTCTCCAGATTTAAGTGTGTCCAGAAAAGGACCCAAAGCTCCTCAGTATCCCTATTATGCCCCCCATGGTGGGCACTGGGTCCTTCACATAACAAAAGATCATCTGCATTCAGGGACAATATGTTCCACTCCACCCCTACCTATCTCACTCCACGTGCCCGAAGCCCTCAGGGCAATGGCCAATGGCACAATCGCTAACGCAAACAGGAGGGGAGGCATAGAACAGCCCTGTCTCATCCAACAGGAAAGACCCCAAACGTATGGTATTTTTACCAACGGTACCCAGGTGAGCCTTGTACAGCAGAGGTACCCATGACACAAACCTGGGGCCCAACCCAAACATCTCCAAAACCGCAAAGATGTACCTCCACTCCACCCTATCAAACATCTTTTGTACATCTAATGACACTATTATCTCCGGCTCTGGCCCAGCCGCTGGGATAAGAACCACAATCAACAGTTGCTGTGATTGCCGCACATTGGATGACAGTCTTCGGCCCGTTACAAATCCCGTCTGTCCTCCCCAACTACCTCCAGGAGACAGGAATCCACCCTTAATGCCAGAAACGTAACTAACAGTTTAACGTCTACATTAAGCAGTGAAATAGGACGTTGCGACCCGTATTCCACCGAAATCGTCCTTTTCAGAAGGGAGATGGATATCTGCTCATGCGTTGCAGGAAGGGAACCCCGGGACAAAGAATCATTGAATACCCCCATGAGTGACGGACCAGCTGGTCCGCAAACTTCTTGTAAAATTCCACCGGGAACCTGTCAGGCCTTAGTGCTTTCCCTATTTGCATCTGTCCTATCGCTGTTCGGACCTCCGCCACACCCACTGCGCCTCCAGCCCTTCCAGCATTCCTCCCCCACCTCGGGGAACTCCAAGCCCTCTAAAAACTCTCATCTCTGACACTTCCAGGGCAGCACAGTGGCACAGTGATTAGCATTGGCACTACGACGCTGACGACCCGGTTCGAATCCCGGCTCTGGGTCACTGTCCGTGTGGAGTTTGCATATTCTCCCAGTGTCTGCATGAGTTTCACCCTCACAACCCAAAGATGTGCTGGTTAGGTGGATTGGCCATACTAAATTGCCGCTTAATTGGGAAAAAAAAAATTGGGTACTCAAATTTTTTTAAAATCTCAGACACTTCCTCTAGCGGCTCCGACCTGTAAAGCCCCTCATAAAAGTTGCAAAATGCCCTGTTCACTTTATCCGGGGTGGAAAGCAGCCTGCCTCCCGAGTCCCTGATCCCGAGAGGCCGCCTGCTGCCTTAGCTGGGGTGAACCAAGAGATGGCTAGCTTTCTCCCCATATTCATAGGTAATCCCCATCAGGAACCGCAACTGGCACACCACCCTATCAGTAGACAGCAGGTCAAACTGCGTTTGCAGCTTCTTCCTGCTTGCCAGGAGTTCCAAGGTTGGGGCACTGAAGTATCTACGGTCCACTTCCAAAATTCATCAACTAACTTCCGCCGCGGGACTTCCGGTGATGACATGTACAAAGAACAAAGAACAAAGAAAATTACAGCACAGGAACAGGCTCTTCGGCCCTCCCAGCCTGCGCCGATCAAGATCCTTTATCTAAACCTGTCGCCTATTTTCCAAGGATCTACTTCCCTCTGTTCCCCGCCCGTTCATATATCTGTCTAGATGCATCTTGAATGATGCCATTATGCCTGCCTCTACCACCTCCGCTGGCAAAGCGTTCCAGGCACCCACCACCCTCTGCGTAAAAAACTTTGCACACACATCTCCCTTAAACTTTCCCCCTCTCACCTTGAAATCGCTACCCCTTGTAATTGACACCCCCATTCTTGGAAAAAGCTTGTTGCTATCCACCCTGTCCATAACTCTCAATTTTGTAGACCTCAATTAGGTCCCCCCTCAACCTCAGTCTTTCTAACAAAAAACATCCTAATCTACTCAACCTTTCTTCATAGCTATCACCCTCCATACCAGGCAACATCCTGGTGAACCTCCTCTGCACCCTCTCTAAAGCATCCACATCCTTCTGGTAATGTGGCGACCAGAACTGCACGCAGTATTCCAAATGTAGCCTAACCAAAGTCCTATACAACTGTAACAAGACCTGCCGACTTTTGTACTCAATACCCCTTCCGATGAAGGCAAGCATGCTGTATGCCTTCTTGACCACTTTACCGCCCTGCTTTGCCACCTTCAGGGTACAATGGACCTGACCTCCCAGATCTCTCTGCACGTCAATTTTCCCCAGGACTCTTCCATTGACCGTATAGTCCGCTCTTGAATTAGATCTTCCAAAATGCATCACCTCGCATTTGCCTGGATTGAACTCCATCTGCCATTTCTCTGCCCAATTCTCTAATCTATCTATATTTTCCTGTATTCTCTGACAGTCCTCCTCGCTATCTGCAACTCCACCAATCTTAGTATCATCTGCAAACTTGCTAATCAGACCACCTACACCTTCGTCCAGATCATTTATGTATATCACAAACAGCAGTGGTCCGAGCATGGATCCCTGTGGAACACCACTAGTCATCTTACTCCATTTTGAGTCACTCCCTTCCACCACTACTCTCTGTCTCCTGTTGCCCAGCCAGTTCTTTATCTATCTAGCTCGTACACCCTGAACCCCATACAACTTCACTTTTTCCAACAACCTGCCATGGGAAACTTTATCAAACGCCTTACTGAAGTCATGTATATGACATCTACAGCCCTTCCCTCATCAATTAACTTTGTCACTTCCTCAAAGAATTCTATTCGGTTTGTAAGACATGGCCTTCCCTGCACAAAACCATGCTGCCTATCACTGATAAGTCTATTTTCTTCCAAATGTGAATAGATCCTATCCCTCAGTATATTCTCCAACAGTTTGACTACCACTGACGTCAAGCTCACAGGTCTATAATTCCCTGGATTATCCCTGCTACCCTTCTTAAACAAAGGGACAACATTAGCAATTCTCCAGTCCTCCGGGACCTCACCCGTGCTCAAGGATGCTGCAAAGATATCTGTTGAGGCCCCAGCTATTTCGTCCCTCGCTTCCCTCAGTAACCTGGGATAGATCCCATCCAGACCTGGGGACTTGTCCACCTGAATGCCTTTTAGAATACCCAAAACTTCCCCCTTCCTTATGCCGACTTGACAGAGTATTTAAACATCCATTCCTAGCCTCAACATCCGTCATGTCCCTCTCCTTGGTGAATACCGATGCAAAGTACTCATTAAGAATCCCACCCATTTCCTCTGACTCCACGCATAAATTCCCTCTTTTGTCTCCGAGTGGGCCAATCCTTTCTCTAGTTACCCTCTTGCTCCTTATATACGAATAAAAGGCTTTGGGATTTTCCTTAACCCTGTTAATCAAAGATATTTCATGACCCTTTTTAGCCCTCTTTATTGCGCGTTTGAGATTTGTCCTACTTTCCCGATATTCCTCCAAAGCTTCATCAGTTTTAAGTCGCCTAGATCTTATGTATGCTTCCTTTTTCATCTTAACTAGTCTCACAATTCCACCCGTCATCCATGGTTCCCTAATCTTGCCATTTCTATCCCTCCTTTTCACAGGGACAGGTCTGTCCTGCACTCTTACCAACCTTTCCTTAAAAGACTCCCACATTTCAAATGTGGATTTACCCTTAAACAGCTGCTCCCAATCCACATTCCCTAGCTTCTGCCGAATTTTTGTTATACTTGGTCTTTCCCCAATTTAGCACTCTTCCTTTAGGACCACTCTCGTCTTTGTCCATGAGTATTCTAAAACTTACGGAATTGTGATCGCTGTTCCCAAAGTAATCACCGACTGAAACTTCAACCACCTGGCCGGGATCATTCCCCAATACCAGGTCCAGTATGGCCCCTTCCTGAGTTGGACTATTTACATACTGCTCTAAAAAAACTCTCCTGGATGCTCCTTACAAATTCTGCTCCATCTACGCCTCCAACACTACACGAGTCCAATTCAATGTTGGGGATGTTAAAACCTCCCATCACGACCACCCTATTGCTCCTACATTTTTCTATAATCTGTCTACATATTTGTACCTCTACTTCATGCTCGTTTTTGGGAGGCCTGTAGTAAAGTCCCAATAATGTTACTGCACCCTTGCTATTTCTTAGCTCTACCAGGAGGTAGGAGGTGGCCGCATGCAAGGTAGCTCCCGCTGGAGTCTTTGGTTCTTTTTAACCCGGCTTCCGGGAGCAATTGGTGGACAGATTTGTCCCATTCAAGAGGTTTGGTGAGAAGATGTCAAAAGGCCCAAGAAAGAATCTAATTAAGAAAGGTGGGAGGGGGTAGTTCTTCAGAAGAGGAGAGCAAAGTGCGGAACCCCGGGGGATGCAAGAGCGTGGAGGCAAGTTCATTGGGTGGAGCCTCACCTGTCATGGGAGATATGCTGGTAGCTCTTGAATTCAACAAGTAGTTCAGCAAGCATTTTGCAAGGCATGGGAGGGCAATAATAGAGACCCTCAGAATGTCGCTGGATGATGCCCTGGTTCTGATAAAGGAGGTGCTGAGGAGATAGTGCAGCAGCTTGGCGAGGTGTTGAAGAGGGTAGAGGAGACGCTGTTGCGACACAGCAATCAGTTGGCCTCGCTAGATGCTGAGCTGTGGAGGGTGGAGGAAAGAAATAAGGGCTTGAGAGCAAGGGTCGACGACCTGAAAAATAGGTCGAGGTGGCAGACCTTAGGATCGTGGGGCTGCCCGAGGGGGTGGCGGGTTTGACGCCGACTGAATAGTTAAGAGTTGATGTTTAGGAAGTCGATGGGGTAGGAGGTCCCCCATCGAGCTAGATCATGCCCACCAGTTGCTTCGGGTGAAGCCACGGAGGAATGAACCACCGTGAGCGGTGATAGTGTGTTGCACAACTATTGGTCGAAGGAGTGAGTTTAATTGCGCCAAGGGGAATTGGAAAGTAAGGTGGCAGTATCTGCATACATCAGGACATTTCAGCGGAATTGGAAAGGCGGCAGGTGACCTTTAACAGGGCAAAGACGGTACTGAGAGTGATATTCGGTTTGGCATGGTGTACCCGGCAAGGCTGAGGGTTACGCACAAGGTTAAAGATAATTTCTTGGAGATGGCGGAGGAAGCGGAGTCATTGATCAAAGCTGAAGGACTTGGGCTGGACTAAAGGGGTTTGCATGGGACTTGATTGGCGGTTGGGATGGGTCTGTGTGGAGACTTTGCAGTAACAAGTGTACTTAAATATGTTTTACCCTTGTTCCCTTTCCCTCTCTCTTTTTATCTTGTTTGTACAGAGTTGGGGGTAATTTAAATTGTTGCAGTTTGGCTTCGGGAGTTTGTTTATCTTTTTTCTACATTTCTTAGTATTAAGGGGTGTTTGAGTTTTGGAGGGATGTTTGGTGCGGGGGGGAACTTTGCTAGCGCAGTACGATTGGCTAGCGAATGAAAGCGAAGAGGGGATAGGGGCTGCGGCTTGCAGGGGGGGGTTTGGAGCCCCAGGATGGATCAATCTAAGCCGAAGTCTCTACTGGCAGTGATCATGAAGGAGATGGGGGGTGGGAAGAGCCATGGCAGTTTTTAACACCCTTGGGGCAAGAAATTCTCCTTTTCCTCTCTGGTGCATAATGTGTAGTTGTGCATAGACTTTTTTTGTGATGGGGATAATCCTGCTACCAGGGGTGAGGAATGCGGAATATTCCTCTGTAGTGATTTCAGACCATGCTCCGCACATTGTGGATGTGGTTTTGGAGATGGGGCCGGCCCAGCGGCTGGCGTGGAATTTTGATGCGAGACTGTGAATGGATCTGGGATTTTCTGTGAAGGTGGAAACCGTAATCGATGAATATGTGGGATCCAACAAGATTGTGGAGGTGTTGATCTCGGTACTGCGGGAGGCCCTGAAGGCGGTGGTGCAAGGGAAAGTAATTACATACAAGGCACAGAAGATGGGGAGACGAGAGAGTAGCGTCAGCGGTTGGTGGACGAGATTCTGGAGGAGAATGGCTGATATTCAAGTGACCCTGACACCAGAGCCTCTGGCTAGTAGAAAGAAGTTGCAGATGCAATTTGATCTGCTGTCCACTGATAAGATGGTGTGGTGGCTGTGGCGCTCGAGGGGGGTATATGGGGAGAAGGCCAGTTGGCTTCTGGCTGGTCAGCAGAGGCAGCAGGTGGCCTCCTTGGAGATTGTAGGGTTCGGGTTGTAGGTTAATGTCGGCGCCGGATAACGTCAATGGGGCGTTTCAGGCAATCTATAGGAATGTGTCGATCCGAGCTGCCGGAAGGAGGCGGATATGTTGACATTTTCGGAGGGTTTGGAGCCTCCCAGGAGGAAGATTGGGAAGGGTTCGACGGTCCTTTGGAGTGGAGGAGGTCAGAACAGCAATTGGGTGAATGCAGATGGGTTAAGCATTGGGCTGGGCCGGTTCCCGATGGAGTTTTATAAAATTTGCTGATCGATTGATGCCGCGACTGGTGGAGATGTTTGAGGACTCGGACTGTGGGTCTCTTCCGGAGTCAATAATGCAAGCGTCCATAAAAAAGGATAAGGACCCAGTCGAGTGTAGATCATACATCCCGATTTATTAAATGTGGATGCCAAGATTTTGGTGTAGGTGTTAGCGCTGAGGATGGAAAGGTGCCTCCCGCAAGCTATTGGGGAAGATCAGACAGGGTTTGCGAAGGATAGGCGCTTGTCGCCCATTGGGAGGTGACTTTTGAATATGATACTGTCCCCAGCAGAAGGGAGGGAACAGGAGGTCATTGTGGCTCTCCCAGTCCTTCCGAAGCCTGGCCTGGTCTTACATCCACAAATGGGTCTCCTGTAAAAAGACACCACATCAGCCCCTAGATTCTTTAGGTGAGGGAAAATTTTCGCCCTTTTTACAAGGCCCCCGGGCACCGCACATTCCAGGTAAATAAAAATGTCAATCCTCTTCAGTTGAGTCCCAGTCCTTTCTCCTTAAAGAAGGCCTTTGCCTCCTTTGCTGTGTCAAAGTAGTGATCTTTCGACTCCATCGTGCCTTACAGCCTCGCCAGGTACACCACCCTGAACTGTACTCTTTTTTTAATATCGCGCAGCTTCTCCGTGTTAAAGGATGCACACTACTGTTAGTTCAGCTCCAATGTCGTTATAAATGCAAACTATGTTTCCATCCCAGTTGATGTTACGATTCTTCTAGGCCCACTCCAGAACTCGTTCCTTCTCTGAAATGTGTGGAAATGGATCATCACTGCCCATGGCGGCTTGTTCGCACATGGCTTCTACCAAGTGCACGATGGGCCCTATCCAACTCTGGAGGGGCGAACACTTAATTCCACCCCCACCAACCTGGAGAACATCTGTGAAAAGTACTGCATTGACCTAGGGTTCTCCACTCCTTCTGGCAGCCCCACTATTCTGAGGTTCTGTTGCCTCAACCTATTTTACGGAGTCTTCCACTTTTGTTCCCAGGTCCTTGATCCTCTCTTCCAAGAGCAGTATCTCTGCTTCCAATGAGGCGAGTTATCCCTTGTGCTGGGACAAGACTTCCTCCGCGCCCTTCAGCATTTCACCTTGTTCCCTCACAGCTTTTGATGTCGTTCCCAACTGTTCTTGGATTGGGCCCAATGTTTCCTCAATGGTGAATTTGGACTCCCTCAACTCCTTGCCTGACAACCAAACTGCTTATCCATTTGTTTCCCAAACTTCCGAAACTCCTGCATCATCACCATAATCAGCATGTCTACTGTGATGGGTGCGGCCATACCAATCATAGAATTTACAGTGCAGAAGGAGGCCATTCGGCCCATCGAGTTTGCACCGGTCCTTAGAAAGAGCCACCTTCCCTCCTTCGGACTCCCTCAACGGACTATCAGCCTGAGGGCAGCCTGAGGCTTCTTTGACAAAATTTTCAACATAGGGCAGCACGATAGCCTTGTGGATAGCACAATTGCTTCACAGCTCCAGGGTCCCTGGTTCGATTCCAGCTTGGGTCACTGTCTGTGCGGAGTCTGCACATCCTCCCCGTGTGTGCGTGGGTTTCCTCCGGGTGCTCCGGTTTCCTCCCACAGTCCAAAGATGTGCAGGTTAGGTGGATTGGCCATGCTAAATTGCCCTTAGTGTCCAAAAAGGTTGGGTGGGGTTACTGGGTTATGGGGATAGGGTGGCGGTGTTGACCTTGGGTAGGGTGCTCTTTCCAAGAGCTGGTGCAGACTTGATGGGCCGAATGGCCTCCTTCTGCACTGTAAATTCTATGATAATCTATGATAATTCCGCCAGCAATTCTTTACACAGTTTTGACCACAAAAATTCCCCGAATACTGGGTAAAAAGGATTGAAAAAAAAAGACTGACAGGAGCTACCTTTTGTGCGACTTGCTCTCGCAAATCATCACTGGAAACTGCTTTGAGCACATCTAACTCCCAAATCATCCTGTGGTTGCTCATCCCCAGCAGTGTTAAGCTCTCCATTTCCTGCATTTTGTCCAAATCACAAGTAAATACTAGTTCAAAGATGAATACCACCTCAAGTGGATCCCTGATGGACCAAGACATGAAGCAGTCGTGCATTATATTTACCAACTCTGGCTTTAAGCCTTAAAATGTAGAATAAATCTGTTCCAACATATATTTCTAGAGCAATTGGTGGTCCTCCTTGTACAGGTTGGGAGACATATAGCATTTTGACTTAAGGTCTCCAGAACAGACTTTTTATTTTCTTCTAACTAGATGAAAGGATTGTGCAGCTTTCCCCCCACCTACACCAGCTTTAACAATCTCCCAGGTGTGCTGGTCTTTTGGAATATGCCATCTCCTTTCTGTATATGTTATACATATGCTGCATCAGCTTCTATCCGCTGGACTCAATCATATTGCTGGCTGTTAACATATCCCTTAGTTCCAATATGTCTTCTGTTCTACATCTATTCCTGATCACCAGTTCATATGTGCCACTTATTATTCATAGTCACCTCTTGATTACCTTTCATCCTGCGATGTGCTTTTCACCCTGTCATGTAGAAATTGGATTAGAGTTTCCATGTCCTTTATGAAATAAATTTGACTGCACCTCACTAATCCTGATGGGTACAAGTCTTTCATGAAATTGCCAGAAATTTGTGGGGGAAGACAGACGGGGGGAGCTGGAAACATCAATAAATCTGGGAGAAATCATGGAGAGCATCAGCTCCATGTAGGCGGGGAAGGCACCGGGACCCAACGGACTTTAAAAAAAAAACATTTTTTTTATTCTCCTCCTTTTTCACATTTTCTCCCGCATTTACACCCATCAACAAAAAACAATAATCAGCAAGATATGTCAATCCCCATAACAATAACAACGATTCAATCCTCCCACCAACCCCCAAACATCAGCCCGCATGTTTACATAAACAAATGACAAAAAGGAATCAGGGATTACCCATAGTCACCCTTAATATACACATCCCCCCCCCTCCCAACCCTCCCACCCCCCAACTAATGTTTGATGTTATCCAGTTCTTGAAAGTGCATAATAAATAGTGCCCATGACTTGTAGAACCGCTCCGAGCTTCCCCTCAGTTCGAACTTAACCTTCTCAAGGGTCAAGTATTCCAACAAGTCCCCCGCCACGCCAGGGCACTGGGTGGAGAGGCTGCTCTCCATCCCAGCAGGTTCGTCCTTCGGGCAATCAACTATAATATCTGCCTCTGCACCTGTTTCCAACCCTGGCTGGTCCGACACCCCGAATATGGCCTCCCGGGGACATGGGTCCAGTTTCACACGCACCACCTTGGAAAGTACCCCAAACTCCCCGAGCTTTGGACAGGACCAGAACATGTGAACGTGATTAGCGCCCCCCCCCCCCCACCCCTCGCCCTCGTGAGGTGCGCTCTATATACCATCTTCAGCTGTATCAGCCCCAACCTCGCACATGAGGTGGAGGCATTCACTCTCCGGAGCACCTCACACCAGACCCCCTCCTCTATAACCTCTCCCAGCTCTTCCTCCCACTTTGCTTTGATCCCTTCCAGTGGTGCCTTATCCTCTTCCAAAATAGCTCCGTACACCGCTGTCACTGCCCCCTTCTCCAGTCCCCCTGTCGTCAACACGTCCTCCAGCAATGTGGAGGCCGGTTCCTCTGGGAAGCTCTGTATCTCCTTCCTGGCAAAATCCAGAACCTGCATGTACCTAAACACTTCTCCCTGCTCCAGCCCATACTTCGCTTCCAGCTCCCTCAATCCTGCAAACCGACCCCGAAGAAACAAATCTTTTAGTGTCTTAATCCCCCTCTCTTCCCATTTCCGAAAACTTCCATCCCACCTCCCTGGCCCAAATCTGTGGTTCCCCCGAATTGGCATTTCCCTTGACCCTACCCCCAATCCGAAGTGTTGGCGAAACTGCCTCCAGATTTTCAATGAAGCTATTATTACTGGACTCCCTGAGTATTTCCCCGGAGCTATCGGGAGCGGCGCTGTTGCTAGTGCCTTCAGCCCCCACCCCCTGCACAAACTCTCCTCCATTCTGACCCACTGAGAATCAACCCCTCTGACCCAGCTCCGCACCTTCTCCACATTCGCCGCCCAGTAGTAGTACAACAGGTTCAGGAGACCCAAACCCCCTGCCTGCCTTCCGCTCTGTAGCAGCACCTTTCTCACTCTGGCCACCTTCCCTCCCCATATGAATGTGGTCATCCTTCCCTCAATCTCCCTGAAAAAAGATTTTGGCAGGAAAATCGGTAGGCATTGAAAAATAAACAGAAATCGCGGCAACTTAACCACCTATACCTGACCCGCCAGTGACAGAGGGAGGCCATCCCACCTTGCCAGATCGGCTTTCACTCTCCCCACCAAACTAGCGATGTTGTACCTGCGAAGCCTCCCCCACTCCCGGGCAATCTGCACCCCCAGATACCTAAAATGAGTCCCTGCCCTACGGAATGGCAGCCCCCCACCCCTGCCCCACCCCCGGCCGAGACACTACAAAATACTCACTCTTGTCCAGGTTCAGCTTGTACCCGAGAAAGACCCAAATACTCGCAGTAGCTCCAATATTCCTCCTATTGACGCACTCGGTTCCGACACATACAGCAGCAAGTCGTCGGCATACAAGGACACCCGATGCTCTATCCCCCCCCGCACTATTACTTTCCACACTCCCGAACTTCTCAATGCGATGGCCAATGGCTCAATCGCAAGTGCAAACAGCGGTGGGGACATAGGACATCCCTGTCTCGTCCCACGGTGGAGAGAAAAGTATCTCGAACTGATATTGTTGGTGCGGACACTTGCCTTCGGCTCCTTATATAATAGCTTTACCCAGTTCACAAATCTTGGTCCAATCCCAAACCGCTCCAGCACTGCCATCAGGTACCCCACCCCCATTCTACCCGATCAAAAGCCTTCTCGGCGTCCAATGCCACAACTAGCTCGGTTTCCTTCCCTTCCACCGGTGCCATAACGACGTTCAAAACCCTCCTAATGTTCGAAAACAGCTGCCTCCCTTTCAAGAACCCCGTCTGATCCTCCCCTATCACCTTCAGGAGGCACTCCTCCAGCCTACCCGCCAGTACCTTCGCCAACACTTTTGCGTCCACATTCAGAAGTGATATGGGCCAATACGACCCACACTCCGTCGGATCCTTATCTTTTTTTAGCAACAGTGAAATCGATGCCCGCCCCAAGGTTTGTGGCAACACCCCCTTCCCTATCGCCTCCTCAAACATCCCCACCATCAGGGATGCCAACCTATCCTTGAATCTTTTTATAATATTCCACCAGAAACCCATCCGGCCCTGCCACCTTTCCCGACTACATCCTCCCAATCACATCCTTTATCTCATGCTCCACTATTGCTCCTTCTAATGTAGCCCTGTCCCCCTCACCTAGCCTTGGGTACTCCAACCCATCTAGACGTTCCTGCAGCTCACGGTCTCCCCCGGGTGGCTCTGAGTTGTACAACCTTTCATAAAACTCCTCAAAAGCCTTGTTAATCAGCACTGGAGCCACCACCAACTTCCCTGCCCTATCGCTCACCTGAAGAATTTCCCTTGCCGCTGCCTCCCTCCGGAGCGGAGCTGCTGCCTTATCTCCATGTTCATAAACTGCACCCCTTGCTCGTCTCAGTTGGCGCACCGCCTTCCTGGTGGACAGTCGGTCGAAGCTCGCCTGTAGTTCCTTCTTCTTTTCCAGCTTCGCTGGGTCCCCATCCTCTGCATACCTCCTATCTACCACCAACAAATCATGTATTACCCTCTGCCGCTCCAACCTCTCCTCTTTGTCCACCCTGGCCTTAAACAAAATTACCCCCCCCCCTCACCACCGCCTTTAGAGCCTCCCAGACGACTGCCTTCGACACCTCACCCGTACAATTGAAACCTCCATACTTCTTAATTACCTTTTCAATTTTCTCAAGAACACTTGGTTCCCCAAAAGCCCCACATCCAGTTTCCATCCCGGTCTCTGCGCTACCGCCTTCTCCAGCACCATATCCACCCAATGTGGAGCGTGATCCGACCCCTTGACTCCAGCCAGCAAACCCTTCCCCACCACAAAAAAGTCGATTCGCGAGTATACCTTATGGACCGCTGAGAAAAACGAGTACTCCCGTTCCCTTGGGTGCAGGAATCTCCAAGGGTCCACCCCTCCCATTTCCACCATTAGCATAGCCAGCGCCTTCGCCCCCCCCCTGATGGGACCAGCGAGCGCGGCCGTGATCTGCCCAACCTTGGCTCCTGCCCCAAGTTCCAGTCCCCCCCCACAATCAGCTCATGCATGTCCAAGATGGGAATGGCCCCAAACACCTTCCTCGCGAATCCCACATCGTCCCAATAGGGACCGTATACACTTAACAGCTCCACTAATCTCCCCTCCAGCGCCCCTGCCACAATGACATATCTACCCCGCTGATCTGCCACCACCTTCCCCATCTGGAAGCGTACCTTTTTCCTGACCAACACAGCTACCCCTCGAGCCCTTCCATCAAATCCAGAGTGAAACACTTGGCTAACTCAGCCCTTTTTAAGTCTCACCTGGTCCTTCACCCTCAAGTGAGTCTCCTGCAGCATTGCTACATCGGCTTTCAAACTTTTAAGATGTGCAAGCACCCTTGACCTCTTGACCGGACCTCCTAGCCCTCTCACATTCCACGTGATTATCCTTACTGGGGGTCTCTCACTCCCCCCACCTTTCTTATCCACCATCACCATACCACCGGGCCCTGCCCCAGAAGCCTGACCCGTCCCTGTCCATTGTTAACATCGAACCCCTTCCCCCCCCCCCCCTCCCAAGAACCTTCCCTACAAAAACATCCCCCAACATCCATCCCTTCCCCCCCCGTCTTGCTCGCCTCGTAGGCCCATTGAAGCCTGCTATCCAGGCTCCAACGTCCGCAGCCCTCCTCTCACCTCACCCCCGTTCACTAACTGACTTTAGTTCGCTAGCGCGGGTGGCTCCCCCGCCAAGACTTCTCGCCCCCTTCCACCCAGTCCCAGAAAAAGAAACTCCAAAACAAACCCAACAATCCAACCCCTACAATTCACTAACATAACATTTAACCGTCGCAACACAGAACGCCATTAACTTGAACTCTGTAACAATGCAAAGAGAAGTAAATTGCAATACAAATCAGTAAAAAGAAAGTTGTAACATTTATACATTTTGCAGCTGCTCAAACACAGTCCACAGTCTCTCTTCCAGTTCCCCTGTCTGTCCCAAGCCTTCTTTCTCACGTCTGTCCCAAGCCTTCTGCCCTCACAAACACCTCAGCCGCCTCCGCTGTCTCAAAATAAAAGTCTTTGGCGTTATATGTTACTCTCAACTTCGCCGTGTACGACTTCCGGTTGCGGCGATGCGGAGCTAAGTCACACATTCGGCAGCTCCCGCTAAAAACGGACTTTTGGGCGCTTCTCAGGGCCCCCAACGGCACTTTTTCGACGTTTCCCGGTGTGGGAAGGAGATTGCAATAGTTCCCCGACAGTGTATGGCTTGGACCAGGAGCGGGGCGACTAAAAAAGTGGTGGTGAGCCCAAAGAAGGTGCGAGGGAAGAAGAGCAAAATGGCGGTGGGCGGGGACCAGACAGCATGGATGCAGTGGGCCAGGAGGTTATCCAGCACTGCTTCAGGGAGATTAAAGCAGACCAGCTGGAGCCGATGAAGGCTTCTATAGACAAGCTGCTGTTAGAGTCTACGGCCCACGGGGTGGCGATCCGCGAGGTCCAACAAAAGGTCTCCGACAACGAGGACGAGATCTTCGGCCTGGCGGTAAAGGTGGAGGCGCACGAGGCGCTCCACAAGAAATGGCAGGAGCGGTTCGGGGAGATGGAGAATCGGTCAAGGTGGAAGAATCTGTGGATTCTGGGCCTCCCGAAGGGGCTGGACGTCGGGGCCTATGTGGTCACCATGCTAAACTCGCTGATGGGAGTGGAATCCTTCCAGGGGCCCCTGGAGCTAGAAGGGGCCCATAGAGAGCTGGCGAGGAGGCCCAAGGCTAATGAGCCACCGCGGGCGGTGCTGGTGCGGTTTCATCGGTTTGTTGATCGGGAGTGCGTGCTCAGGTGGGCCAAGAAAGAGAGGAGCAGCAGGTAGGAGAACGCGGAGGTTCGGATATACCAGGACTGGAGTGCGGAGGTGGCGAAGAAGAGGGCCGGGTACAATCGGGCGAAGGCAGTGCTGCACAGGAAGGGGGTGAAGTTTGGCATGCTGCAGCCGGCACGACTGTGGGTCACCTACAAGTTCCGGCACCATTACTTTGAGTCTCCGGAGGAGGCGTGGGCCTTTGTTCAGGCCGAGAAACTGGACACAAACCGAGGGTCAGGATGGGTGGTCGGGGATTGTTGTTGGGGTGTTATACTTTGAGGGGGGGGGGGTTCCTTGCCCTTATTTCTGTTTGGTTCGATGAGGGTGGTTAGGGACGGTTGGGTCTGTCGGGAGGGCTCTTGGAGGCGGTAAGTAAATGGAGTAGGGGCGGATGGCTGGTAGGGGGGGGGGGAGGCTGAGGCCCGAGTCGGGGGTGAGGGGACTGGGCCTGTAAAAGGAGCATCGACAGGGGTGGCGGGGCCGGGCAGGTGGAAAACACGGGCTTTTTCCCCACGCTGAAGGCTGGAGGGGGCGGGGAAGCGAGGGTTGTTTCCCGCGGTTGGGATGGAAGGGGGAGGTGGAGAGCCTGTGGATGGGTAATGGAGGAGGAGGATATGTCCCACAATGGGAGGAGTCGACGGGGAGGCGGGAGTAGCCGGGGTCAGCAGGAGTCAGCTGACTTGCAGGAGTGCAATAGGGGGGAGGGAAAGAGTAAAGCAGCGAGGAGGGATCCTAGCTGGGGGGGGGAACCGGGTTGCTGCTGCTATGGTCAAGGGGGAGGTGGAGCAAGTAGAGGGGGTTGGGACGGGGGTCTGCCGCCGTGGGGAGTGGGTGCGTGGCTGGCCAAGGAGGGGTTATGGCTAGTCGGCGGGGGAGGGGGCCGGGTGGCCCCCCGATCAGGCTGATAACCTGGAATGTAAGGGGACTGAACGGCCGGTCAAGTGGGCCTGGGTGTTCGCGCACCTGAAGGGGCTGAAGGCAGATGTGGTCATGCTCCAGGAGGCACACCTGAAGGTGGCAGACCAGGTAAGATTGAGGAAGGGTGGGTAGGTCAGGTGTTTCATTCGGGGCTGGATGCCAAAAATTGGGGGGTGGCGATCTTGGTGGGAAAGAGGGTGTCGTTCGAGGCGTCAAGCATTGTGACAGACAATAGCAGCAGGTACGTAATGGTAAGTGGTAAGCTGCAAGGGGAGAGGGTGGTGCTGGTCAATGTGTATGCCCCAAAATGGGATGATGCGGGTTTTATGCGGCGCATGTTGGGTCGGATTACGGACTTGGAAGTGGGGGGCCTGATAATGGGGGGGGGGGGGGGGGGAAAGACTTTAACACGGTGTTGGATCCAGCACTGGATCGTTCCAGGTCTAGGACGGGTAGGAAGCCGGCGGCAGCTAAGGTGCTGAGGGGGTTTATGGACCAGACGGGAGGGGTGGACCCTTGGAGATTTGCAAGGCCGGGCGCTAGGGAATTTTTATTCTTCGCACATGTCCATAAGGCTTACTCTCGGATCGATTTCTTTATTATGAGTAGGGCGCTGATAGCGAGAGTAGAGGATACCGAGTACTCGGCGATAGCCATTTCGGATCACACCCCGCATTGGGTCGACCGAGAGCTGGGGGAGGCGAGGGACCAGCGCCCATTGTAGCGCTTGGAGGTGGGGTTGTTGGCGGACGAGGAGGTGAGTGAGCGGCTCCGAGGAAGCATAGAGAGATACCTGGAGGCCAATGATAACGGGGAGGTCTGAGTGGGGATGGTATGGGAGGCGCTGAAGTGGGTGGTTAGGGGAGAGCTGATTTCCATTAAGGCCCACAAGGAGAGGAGAGAGCAGAGGGAGAGGCTGGTGGGGGAGATGGTGAGGGTAGACAGGAGGTACGCGGAGGTGCCGGAGGAGGGTCTGCTGAGGAAGAGGTGCAGCCTCCAGGCCGAATTCGACCTGTTGACTCCCAAGAAGGCGGAGGTGCAGTGGAGGAAGGCCCAGGGGGCGATTTATGAATATGGGGAAAAGGCAAGCCGGATGCTGGCAGCATCAGCTTCGGAAGCGGGACGCAGCTAGGGAGATCTGGGGAGTTAAGGACAGGGGAGGGAGTGTGGTACGGAGTGGGGTCGACATCAATGGGGTCTTCAGGACTTTTATGAGGAATTGTATCAGTCCGAGCCCCCACGGGAGGAGGGAGGGATGGGCTGCTTTCTGAACCAAGTGAGGTTTCCGAAGGTGGAGGAGGGACTGGTAGCGGGATTGGGGGCCCCGATTGGGCTGGAGGAGCTGGCCAAAGGGATAGGGAGCATGCAGGCGGGGAAGGCACCGGACGGTTTCCCGGTCGAATTCTACAAGAAATATGTCGAATGGGGGGGGGGGGGGGGGGGGGGGGCGGGCTTTGCCCCCGACGATGTCCCGGGCACTGATCTCCTTGATCCTGAAGTGGGACAAGGATCCCCTGCAGTGTGGGTCTTACAGGCCGATTTCGCTGTTAAATGTAGATGCCAAGGTGCTGGCGAAGGTCTTAGCCACGAGAATTGAGGATTGTGTGCCGCAGGTGATCCACGAAGACCAGGCGGGATTTGTGAAGGGGAGGCAGCTGAACGTGAATGTGCGGAGGCTCCTGAACGTGATTATGATGCCGGTGAGGGAGGGGGAGGCGGAGATAGTGGTGGCAATGGACGCTGAGAAGGCCTTCGATAGGGTAGAGTGGGGGTACATGTGGGAGGTGCTGAAGAGGTTCGGCTTTGGGGAGGGGTTTGTTAGGTTGTTGTACGAAGTCCCGATGGCGAGTGGGCCACGAACAAGAGGTCTGAGTACTTTCGATTGCATCGAGGGACGAGGCAGGGGCGTCCCCTGCCCCCCTGCTCATCGCACTGGCGATTGAACCCCTGGCTATGGCACTGAGGGAGTCGAGGAACTGGAGGGGGTTGGTGCGGGGCAGGGAGGAGCATATTGTGTTGCTCTATGCGGACGACTTGCTGCTGTATGTGACGGACCCAGTGGGGGGAATGCCGGAGGTAATGAGGATCCTCAGGGAGTTCGGGGATTTCTCAGGGTACAAGTTCAACATGGAGAAGAGCGAGTTGTTCATGGTTCACCCACGGGACCAGGAGAGGGGGATTGGCGAGCTCCCACTAAAAAGGGCGGAGAGGAGCTTCAGGTACTTGGGGGTTCAGGTGGCCAGGAGCTGGGGGGCCCTGCATAGACTCAACTTCATAAGGCGAGCGGAGCAAATGGAGGAGGCGTTCAAGAGGTGGGCAGCGCTGCCGATGTCCCTGGCGGGTAGGGTGCAGTCAGTTGAGATGTCAGTGCTCCCAAGGCTTTTGTTCGTGTTCCAGTGCCTCCCCATTGGAGTGGGGAAGATCTTGGAAACTTACCAGGTGATGCAGGAGGAGGAGGAGGCCTCGGTGGCGGAGTTGAAAGGTAAGTGGGAGGAGGAGTTGGGAGAGGAGATCGAAGAGGGGACGTGGGCAGATGCCCTAGGGAGGGTGAACTCTTCCTCTTCATGTGCGAGGCTCAGCCTCATACAGTTTAAGGTACTGCACAGGGCACATATGACCGGGAAAAGGATGAGCCGGTTCTTTGGGGGAGAGAAAATCACACCCATATGTTCTGGGCATGCCCAGCGCTGGAGGAATTTTGGAAGGGCGTAGCGAGGACGGTGTCGAGGGTGATAGGATCCAGGGTCAAACCGAGCTGGGGGCTCGCAATATTTGGCGTTGCAGGGGAGCCGAGAGTGCAGGAGGCGAAAGAGGCCGGTATTCTGGCCTTTGCGTCCCTAGTAGTCCGGCAAAGAATTCTTATTCAGTGGAGGGATGAGAGGCCCCCAAGCGTGGAATCCTGGATCAACGATATGGCGGGGTTTATTAAATTGGAGAGGGTGAAATTCGCCTTAAGGGGATCGTATCGGTACAAGGGTTCTTTAGGTGGTGGCAACCGTTTTTGAACTTCCTGGCAGAACGATAAGACAATAGCCAGCAGCAGCAGCAACCCGGGGGGGGGGGTTGTTTCTTTGCCATGAGAGGCCGATGCCTTTGCCACCTCCACCCTCATCGGGCCGATTGCCTCCTCCACCAATGACTTCAACACGACCGCCATCTCCTTCCTCAGGGCCTCCATGTGCCTCGCTAACTGTTTTTCCAGCTCCACCGCCATCACCTCGGTCATCTTCTCCACCGTAAGTAGTGCGGCCCCGCCTCGCAGTTCGGTTTCCGCCATCCTGTCAACACTTTTGCTCCTCTTCTCCTTCAGCGGCGAACCCGTGTTTCCTCCTTTCTTCGACGCTGCTCTTCACATCCTTTAGCGGCTTATTGGTTTTTTTTTTAAGTGTAAAAGAAATCACTTTTATTTTTTCTTTTAAAAAATAAATCAAGTCTTTCATACATTAAACCATGATTCACCTCACTTCTGAGACATTTCCTTCTACATACAAAGTAAATGTAACTGTCTGGAAATTCAGACAAAAAATAAAAGTCAAAAAACAGAAATGAACATAAGGAAACAAAAGTCGGAGAAACTCAAATCCACTTAGTCAGGGGCTCCATTCATACTTCAGGACGTTCACCACCAGGAATAAGCATTGTTATGTTGTTTCCATTTAACAAAATTTGGTCGAGTTTCGTGATTCTTCTGCCTTCTGGTGTGATCTCAAATTCCGTGACATCTTCAAGCACCATATTGACAAAATCATCAAAACCTAGCAGTGTTCCTACAATCTCCTTGTCATTTTTCATAACAATATGAATTCGCGATCCAATGCATTTGCCCACCAGCTCCAGTGGCAGTAACTGAGAAGGGTTAGTCGAGATCAGCGCCATCTTCACATTGCGGCTTATTGTTTTTATCTTCTTTCTTTTCTCCTCTCTCCCCCTTCACCCTCCTGTCCTTCATCAATATTCTTTTTTTGAAAAAAAAAAACTTTTACCAAACTTCCTTAAACCTTCTTTCTTTCTCCTCTGCATTCACCCAAAGCTCCCCTGGGACCAGGCTTCTTTCTTCCTCCTAGGTGGGAGCCATCCGACGTGGAGCACTCTCCCTACATAGTGCCCTAGCCTCGGGCCTGCCACCTCGTAGCTCCGCCCCCGCTGCTCTGACCTCGACGCCGCGCTGGCCCCAAAGGCTACGATAGTCGGGGGGTGCGTGAAGACTCGGGGATTTCCCCAAAATCGCCGCGACTCGCAGCCACGGCGGGAGCTCTTGTTGCTGCGGCCGCCCTGCTCGCCCACGCCACCGGAAGTCCACCCGACGGACTTCTAGAAAAGATTTGCGCCAGTCCTGGCCCCACACAGATTCCCCCCAGCCATGCTAGACATACACCTTCAAAAGATGGAGGCGGGACAGGGGCACACTGACAGTCAGGGACTTTTATGTAGGGCACAGACTAGTGACACTAGACGAACTGACGAGGAAGTGGAAACTAACAAAAGGACAGGAAACGAGACACCTACAAATAAAGCACTTCCTACACAAAGAGACAGTAGGGTACCCCGAGCCCCCAAAAACCACACTATTAGAGAACCTGATAGGCACAAGCAGCAAGGAGGGGGGAACTATGTGGGAAAACATGCGGACAGTTACCAGACAGAGCTCGGACAACACTGGACGAGACCAGACAAAAATGGGAGGACGAGCTGGGGACAGAGGTACGGTGGGGTCTCTGGAGCGAAGCACGGAGCAGGGTTAACTCCACCTCCTCCTGCGTAAGGTTCAGCCGAATGCAGCTCAAAGTGGTGCACAGAGCGCACCTGACCAGAATCCGAATGAGCAGGTTCTTTCCCGGAGGTGGAGGACAAATGTGAGCAGTGCCAGGGGGTATGGCCAATCACACCCACATTTTCTGGGCATGCCCCAAACGTGCTGGGTTCTGGACAGCCTTCTCAGAGGCAACGTCAAAAGTTGTGGGGGTGAGAGTGAAGCCATGCCCAATTGTGGCAATCTTCGGGATATTGGAGCAGCCAGATCTACACATGGGGAAGGGGGCCAATGCCCTTGCTTTTGCTTCCCTAATTACACGCCGGAGAATCCTGCTCGGCTGGCGATTTGCAGCACCGCCCACAGCTGCAGACTGGAATGCTGACCTTTTGCAATTTCTCCACCTGGAGAAGATCAAGTATGCTATCTGAGGGTCGGAGGAAGGCTTCCTAGATACATGGGGGCAGTTTGTTGGCCTGTTCCAAAACCTGTTCGAGGCCAGCAACGAGGAGTTAATTAAGAATTAAAAAAACAAGATAGATGAGGAACCAAAGGACTCACCAACCTGGGGAAAGGGGGGGGGGGGGGGGGGTGACGAGGAGAAGACAGAAGGAAGGTGAGTTAACCCCCCCCCCTCTCTAAACATAAACGCAAAGCACAGCCGAAGCCATGTTTCAGTGCCGTTGTTAACTGGAGATGGATCATTTTTGCTCTTACGTTTGTCCCCAAGAATCAAATTTTCTTTCTTCGGAGTTGTATCTTCAATGCAAAAAAATACAAATCAAAATAAAACAAAACTGGTGGATGGAACAGATATCCTTTTTTCTCTCGCTATCCCCACCACATTAAAAAAAGCTGCACTCCATGAAAGCCTCGGTCCCAGCAATATATTCTACATACAAATGCTTTGGGATGATGTAGTAAGGAAGAGCTCGAGTGCCAATCACTTTGATTCAATACATTGGGGGTAATTTTTAATTTACAGCTGGAGTGTAAAACCATTCTCGAAACTGCTCAATTTGTTTTTTTATTAATTTCAACAGAAAAGTAAAATAGATGGATTCTCCACCGCACTCAGCCTGCAATGCCGGTTTATGCGCCAGTGATAAATTGAAAGTTAAATTCCATCATCTCTTTACCCTCAAATCTGCAGTTCTCTCCAGTGCAAGTAAACTAACAGCTTCAGTATTTGCACAAACATCTATTTTGGAGAATCTCACTGTTCTAGAGAAAGTGACTTACCATTTAAGTGCACTTGCAAAAGATTCTCCTTAACTTGTTTCATTTCCATAAGTTCCTTCAACACACTCTTCAGCAGCTAAGAAAACAAAATAAGAACATTTCAGAATGCAACCTTCAAGTTGGTCAAAAAGCAGCTTCTTTTTGTGACCTTAACCACTGAAAAATACAGAAAGAGTCGGAGATTGTCAAATTGACGAATTTGTGCCTGGTTCCAACAGGTATGATCATTTTAGTACTGGTACAATTTCTGACTCACCAATATTGGTTTATCAATGTTTTTGCAAAAGTAAAGAATAATAAATGACTATGGATAAATTATTCCAACTTCATACGGCATTCATGCTGAGATCCAAAGCTAAATTCAGTATACATTTTTTTATCAAAATACCAAATACATAAAATAACTTTTCCTTAAGTTTTAATTTTGAAAAATGACAGATGGAAAGACTTGCATTTATATGGAACCTTTCGCAACCTCAGAACGTTCCACAGCATTTCACAGTCACAGATCGACTCTTGGCAGTGTAGGGGCTGTTATAATACAAAGGCTTTGGGGGCAATTTTCTCTGGATGCTTTGGCACGAAACAGCCTCAGAGATGGATAAGATGAGGTCTTAAATTGAAACACTAGTTTAGCCCACATTTAGCGTAAGATGCCATTTTGGTGAACAAAGAACAGTACAGCACAGGAACAGACCCTTTGGCCCACCAAGCCTGCGCCGATCCAGATCCTTATTTAGACCTACTACTTATTGCCCAAATGATCTGTATCCCTTCTTTCCCCCGCCCTTTCATGTGTCTATGTCTATCAAAATACATCTGAAACGTTGCTATTGTGCCTGCCTCCACCACCCCCACTGACAATGCGAACCAGGCACCCACCATTCTCAGCATGAAGAATTTCCCCCGCACATCTTCCCTGAACTTTCCCCCTCTCACCTTGAACCTGTGCCCCACCTTGTAATGGAGTCTTCCACCCTAGGAATGCGCCGGGACCAGATGGGTTCCCTGCGGATGTCTACAAAAAATCCGTGACGGCACTGGCCCTGCACCTGCGGGAGATGTTCACAGACTCGCTGACGAGGGGCACACTGCCACTTATGCTAGCACAAGCCTCAATCTCGCTAATATCCAAGAAAGACAAAGACCCGATTGAATGCAGATCATACAGACCCATCTTGCGACTAAACGGTGATGCAAAAATATTGGCCAAGGTCCTAGCCAAAAGGCTAGATGACTGCATGCCAGAGGAGGTGGTTGCAGAGGATCAAACGGGCTTTGTCAAAGGTAGACAGCTAACATCGAACATCAGGTGCTGCTGGATGTGACCATGACCCCATCCGGGGACAGAGCACCTGAGGTGATCGTCTCCCTAGACACAGAAAAGGCCTTCGACAGAGTCGAGTGGAAGTACCACATAGAGATACTGTAGTGGTTCGGGCGCAGGACAGGATTCACCTCATGGGTGAAGCTCCTGTACAACGCTCCAATGGAGAGCGTACGGACAAACAACACCACCTGCCAGTACTTCCAGCTGCACAGGGGCAGCAGACAGGGATGCCCGCTGTCCCCACTCCTGTTCGCCCTAGCAATTGGTGATCGCTCTCAGAATAGCAAAGAACTGGAGGGGGATCCAAAGAGAAGGCAGACAGCATAGAGTCTCGCTCTATGCGGATGACCTGCTCCTCTACATCTTGAACCCACAAAGCAGCATGGAAGGAATCATCGCCCTCCTGAAAGAGATCAGTGCCTTCCCAGGCTACAAACTCAACATGGGTAAAATCGAGATTTTCCCGGTGAACCTGCAAGGAGGAGGGGCAACACTGGTGGCAACACAGTTTAAACAAGCCCAACACAAATTCCACGACCTTTTTCCATGCTGGTGTCCAGTTTCCTGGCTTTGACATTTCAATCCCATCCCCCTGATCCTTTTGCACCCATTGTGATGCAAGGGTTAATGCGATGCCAACATCTCTGGGTCCCCGATTCAGTCTAAGGGTAGCCTTTATTTTAAATCCCAGCTAATTAAAAAGTATTTAAAAAGTTAAACACAGGAATTAATACTTTTATCAAGTATGTTCCACATCGAAACCTTAACTTACACACAATAATTTGCAGAAAATATGCAGCAATTACAATGAAATAAAACACTATAATTTTTACTGGCCTATGACCATCAATTCCAAAGAATCTTTCACCAGCTATGGAATAGAATGCTCCCTCTTCACTAAATGCTACATTTTATACAATTCCGTTGCATAAGTTTAGTGTAAATGTGAATAATTTATGAAATCATTCTGCATAATATATATTTCATAGAATTTAGTGCAGAACGAGGCCATTCGGCCCCTGAAAGAGCACCTTGCCTGAGCCCACACCTCCACCCTATTCCAGTAACCCAGCAACCCCCCCTAACTGTTTGGACACTACAGAGCAATTTAGCGTGACCAATCCACCTAACCTGCACATCATTGGACTGTGGGAGGAAACCGAAGCACCTGGAAAAATCCCACGCAGACACAGGGAGAACGTGCAGACTCTGCACAGACAGTGACCCAAGCAGGGAATCAAATCCGGGTTCCTAGTGCTGTGAAGCAACAGTGCTAACCACTGTGCTACCCTTATTAAGATTTATTTATTTAAATCATCTGCAATCAAAAGGAATTTTAAAAGGTTTTTGGGTTAGAAAAGCAGACAAAACTTAAACAGCAAATCACAGCTTTGTAATTAGTGATCCAACTGAACACCATTGTTGCTTTGAAACACAAGAATGGTGAACAAAAGGATCATTCCAATCACTAAAGTGCATTTTCCAAACTCGCTCTTGATCATCACTCTCTGAATGTCCGAAACGTTTTGGTCAATATCACTGTCTGATAGGAATATGTAATGTAATGAGAGGTTCTTCCCAACAACAATTCAAAATTATTGACACAAATTTGTATCCTCTGCCAGAGGTGTCTTAAATATTTATTTTATTTTCTTAAAGGTATGGGTCCCCTTTGACTTCTCTTTCTCCATAATATACACCAGATCTCAGCCAATTAAGCAAAGTATCACATACGTCTTCTTAACCACCTTATCCAGCTGCCTTCAGGGACCTGTGGACATGCACCTGAAAGTCCTCTGTTCCTTTACATTTCAGAGAATCTTACCATTTATTGTGTCGTTTGTCTTCCCAAAACATTACCTCACTCTTCTCAGGCTGAATTTAATTTGCCACTGTTCTGCCACCTAACCAGTTCATTGACATCTTCTTGCAGTTGACAACTTTCCTCCTCACACCAACCGCACAGCTAATTTTTTTATCATCTGCAAACTTACATTTGGAGTCTAATTCATGGACATGTGCTATGAACAGCAACAGAGGGAGTATTAAGACCTGCAGAACCCCACTGGAATCAGGCTACTGGTGTTGCAAATACCTAGTTGCTGACGAAAAAGAGATGCTGTTGATGCTTTCATTTTGATCGCCATCAGGACAGACACAAGAATGCCAAATTTCAAAAGGGGACATAAATTAATATGGAATGAGAAATGGGGTGCTGACCGGTTGAAAATTTGGCTCCAACTGATCGAGATATTGTCAGTATTTAGCACTTAGGGCAATGGGGATCAAAGGACATGGGGGAAAGTGAGATTAGGTTGGATGATCAGCCATGGTCATAATGAATGGTGGAGCAGGTTTCAAGGGCTGAAAGGCCTCCTCCTGCTCCTATTTATTCGATGTTTCCATGGCAAATGCACAAGCTGGTGAAAAGCTGCGACAGCATGGCTTTACTTACTTCTGTACTACCAAGTGACTATTTGAACATCACGTTCATGGTTCATGTAAGACCATAAGACAGGAGCTGAATTACGCCATTCAGCCAATCAGGTCTGCTCTACCATTCCATCATGGCTGATATGTATCTCATCCCCATTCTCCTACCTTCTCCCTATAACCCCCGATCCCTTATTAATCAAGAACTTATCTATTTCTGTCTTAAAGACACTCAGTGGTTTGGCCTCCACAGCCATCTGCTGCAAAGAGTTCCACAGATTCACACCCTCTGGCCGAAGAAATTCCTCATCTGAGTTTTTTTTAAAATTTTTTTTTTTAAAATTTTTTATAAATATTTTATTGAAAATTTTTGGTCAACCAACACAGTACATGGTGCATCCTTTACACAATATTATAACAACACAAATAACAATGACCTATTTTATAAACAAAAAATGAATAAATAATAAAGAACAAAAATGAAAACTAACCCTAATTGACAACTGCCTTATCACAAGTAACACTCTCCAAAAATATAATTTAACAGTCCAATATATAATTATCTGTAGCAACGACCTATAAATACTATACAGTATATATTAACAACCCTGAGAGTCCTTCTGGTTCCTCCCCCCCCCCCCCCCCCCCCCCCCCCCGATCCTGGGCTGCTGCTGCTGCCTTCTTTTTTCCATTCCATCTATCTTTCTGCGAGGTATTCGACGAACGGTTGCCACCGCCTGGTGAACCCTTGAGCCGACCCCCTTAGAACGAACTTAATCCGCTCTAGCTTTATAAACCCTGCCATGTAATTTATCCAGGTCTCCACCCCCGGGGGCCTGGCTTCTTTCCACATTAACAATATCCTGCGCCGGGCTACTAGGGACGCAAAGGCCAAAACATCGGCCTCTCTCGCCTCCTGCACTCCCGGCTCTTGTGCAACCCCAAATATAGCCAACCCCCAGCTTGGTTCGACCCGGACCCCCACTACTTTTGAAAGCACCTTTGTCACCCCCATCCAAAACCCCTGTAGTGCCAGGCATGACCAAAACATATGGGTATAATTCGCTGGGCTTCTCGAGCACCTCGCACACCTATCCTCCACCCCAAAAAATGTACTGAGCCGTGCTCCAGTCATATGCGCCCTGTGTAATACCTTAAACTGAATCAGGCTTAGCCTGACACACGAGGACGACGAGTTTACCCTGCTTAGGGCATCTGCCCACAGCCCCTCCTCGATCTCCTCCCCCAGCTCTTCTTCCCATTTCCCTTTTAGTTCATCTACCATAGTCTCCCCTTCGTCCCTCATTTCCCTATATATATCTGACACCTTACCATCCCCCACCCATGTCTTTGAGATCACTCTGTCCTGCACCTCTTGTGTCGGGAGCTGCGGGAATTCCCTCACCTGTTGCCTCGCAAAAGCCCTCAGTTGCATATACCTGAATGCATTCCCTTGGGGCAACCCATATTTCTCGGTCAGCGCTCCCAGGCTCGCGAACTTCCCATCCACAAACAGATCTTTCAGTTGCGTTATTCCTGCTCTTTGCCACATTCCATATCCCCCATCCATTCCCCCCGGGGCAAACCTATGGTTGTTTCTTATCGGGGACCCCCCCCCAAGGCTCCAGTCTTTCCCCTATGCCGTCTCCACTGTCCCCAAATCTTCAGTGTAGCCTCCACCACCGGGCTTGTGGTGTAGTTCCTCGGTGAGAACGGCAATGGGGCTGTCACCATAGCCTGTAGGCTAGTCCCCCTACAGGACGCCCTCTCTAATCTCTTCCACGCCGCTCCCTCCTCCTCTCCCATCCACTTACTCACCATTGAAATATTAGCGGCCCAATAATACTCACTTAGGCTCGATAGTGCCAGCCCCCCCCTATCCCTGCTACGCTGTAAGAATTCCTTCCTCACTCTCGGGGTCTTCCCGGCTCGCACAAAACCCATGATGCTCTTTTCAATCCTTTTAAAAAAAGCCTTCGTGATCACCACCGGGAGGCACTGAAACACAAAGAGGAATCTCGGGAGGACCACCATCTTAACCGCCTGCACCCTCCCTGCCAGTGACAGGGATACCATATCCCATCTCTTAAAATCCTCCTCCATTTGTTCCACCAACCGCGTTAAATTTAACCCATGCAATGTGCCCCAATTCTTGGCTATCTGGATCCCCAGGTAACGAAAGTCCCCTGTTACCTTCCTCAACGGTAGGTCCTCTATTTCTCTACTCTGCTCCCCTGGATGCACCACAAACAACTCACTTTTCCCATGTTCAATTTATACCCTGAAAAATCCCCAAACTCCCCAAGTATCCGCACTATTTCTGGCATCCCCTCCGCCGGGTCTGCCACGTATAGTAGCAAATCGTCCGCATACAAAGATACCTGGTGTTCTTCTCCTCCTCTAAGTACTCCCCTCCACTTCTTGGAACCCCTCAACGCTATCGCCAGGGGCTCAATCGCCAGAGCAAACAATAATGGGGACAGAGGGCATCCCTGCCTTGTCCCTCTATGGAGCCGAAAATATGCAGATCCCCGTCCATTCGTGACCACGCTCTCCATCGGGGCCCTATACAACAGCTGCACCCATCTAACATACCCCTCTCCAAAACCAAATCTCCTCAACACCTCCCACAAATAATCCCACTCCACTCTATCAAATGCTTTCTCGGCATCCATCGCCACTACTATCTCCGTTTCCCCCTCTGGTGGGGCCATCATCATTACCCCTAACAGCCTCCATATATTCGTGTTCAGCTGTCTCCCCTTCACAAACCCAGTTTGGTCCTCGTGGGCCACCCCCGGGACACATTCCTCTATTCTCATTGCCATTACCTTGGCCAGGATCTTGGCATCTACATTTAGAAGGGAAATAGGTCTATAGGACCCGCATTGTAGCGGGTCCTTTTCCTTCTTTAAGAGAAGCGATATCGTTGCTTCAGACATAGTCGGGGGCAGTTGTCCCCTTTCCTTTGCCTCATTAAAGGTCCTCGTCAATACCGGGGCAAGCAAGTCCACATATTTTCCAAAGAATTCGACTGGGAATCCATCCGGTCCCGGGGCCTTTCCCGCCTGCATGCTCCTAATTCCTTTCACCACTTCTTCTACCTCGATCTGTGCTCCCAGTCCCACCCTTTCCTGCTCTTCCACCTTTGGAAATTCCAGCCGATCCAAGAAGCCCATCATTCTCTCCCTCCCATCCGGGGGTTGAGCTTCATATAATTTTTTATAAAATGTCTTGAACACTCCATTCACTCTCTCCGCTCCCCGCTCCATCTCTCCTTCCTCATCCCTCACTCCCCCTATTTCCCTCGCTGCTCCCCTTTTCCTCAATTGGTGTGCCAGCAACCTGTTCGCCTTCTCCCCATATTCGTACTGTACACCCTGTGCCTTCCTCCATTGTGCCTCTGCAGTGCCTGTAGTCAGCAAGTCAAATTCTACATGTAGCCTTTGCCTTTCCCTGTACAGTCCCTCCTCCGGTGCTTCCGCATATGGTCTGTCCACCCTCAAAGGTTCTTGCAGCAACCGCTCCCGTTCCTTACTCTCCTGCTTCCCTTTATGTGCCCTTATTGATATCAGCTCCCCTCTAACCACCGCCTTCAACGCCTCCCAGACCACTCCCACCTGGACCTCCCCATTATCATTGAGTTCCAAGTACTTTTCAATGCACCCCCTCACCCTTAGACACACCCCCTCATCTGCCATTAGTCCCATGTCCATTCTCCAGGGTGGGCGCCCTCCTGTTTCCGCCCCTATCTCCAAGTCTACCCAGTGTGGAGCGTGATCCGAAATGGCTATAGCCGTATACTCCGTTCCCCTCACCTTCGGGATCAACGCCCTTCCCAGCACAAAAAAGTCTATTCGCGAGTAGACTTTATGGACATAGGAGAAAAACGAGAACTCCTTACTCCTAGGTCTGCTAAATCTCCACGGGTCTACACCTCCCATCTGCTCCATAAAATCTTTAAGTACCTTGGCTGCTGCCGGCCTCCTTCCAGTCCTGGACTTCGACCTATCCAGCCCTGGTTCCAACACCGTATTAAAATCTCCCCCCATTATCAGCTTTCCCATCTCTAGGTCCGGAATGCGTCCTAGCATCCGCCTCATAAAATTGGCATCATCCCAGTTCGGGGCATATACGTTTACCAAAACCACCGTTTCACCCTGTAGTTTGCCACTCACCATCACGTATCTGCCCCCGTTATCCGCCACTATAGTCTTTGCCTCGAACATTACCCGCTTCCCCACTAATATAGCCACCCCCCTGTTTTTCGCATCTAGCCCCGAGTGGAACACCTGCCCCACCCATCCTTTGCGTAGCCTAACCTGGTCTATCAGTTTCAGGTGCGTTTCCTGCATTTGGAAGGTCTAATGCAGTTAGGGAATATACAGTGAATGGTAGAACCCTCAAGAGTATTGAAAGTCAAAGAGATCTAGGAGTACAGGTCCACAGGTCATTGAAAGGGGCAACACAGGTGGAGAAGGTAGTCAAGAAGGCATACGGCATGCTTGCCTTCATTGGCCGGGGCATTGAGTATAAGAATTGGCAAGTCATGTTGCAGCTGTATAGAACCTTAGTTAGGCCACACTTGGAGTATAGTGTTCAATTCTGGTCGCCACACTACCAGAAGGATGTGGAGGCTTTAGAGAGGGTGCAGAAGAGATTTACCAGAATGTTGCCTGGTATGGAGGGCATAAGCTATGAGGAGCGATTGAATAAACTCGGTTTGTTCTCACTGGAACGAAGGAGGTTGAGGGGCGACCTGATAGAGGTATACAAAATTATGAGGGGCATAGACAGAGTGGATAGTCAGAGGCTTTTCCCCAGGGTAGAGGGGTCAATTACTAGGGGGCATAGGTTTAAGGTGAGAGGGGCAAGGTTTAGAGTAGATGTACGAGGCAAGTTTTTTACGCAGAGGGTAGTGGGTGCCTGGAACTCGCTACCGGAGGAGGTAGTGGAAGCAGGGACGATAGGGACATTTAAGGGGCATCTTGACAAATATATGAATAGGATGGGAATAGAAGGATACGGACCCAGGAAGTGTAGAAGATTGTAGTTTAGTCGGGCAGTATGGTCGGCACTGGCTTGGAGGGCCGAAGGGCCTGTTCCTGTGCTGTACATTTCTTTGTTCTTTGTATAACCACATCTGCCTTAAGTTTCTTAAGGTGTGCGAGTACCCGTGCCCTCTTTATCGGCCCGTTCAGCCCTCTCACGTTCCACGTGATCAGCCGGGTTGGGGGGCTTCCTACCTCCCCCCCCCCCCCCCCCCCCCCACCCCCCCTTGTCGATTAGCCATCACCTTTTTCCAGCTCCTCACCCAGTTCCCACGCAGCTGTATCTCCCCCAGGCGGTGCCCCCCGCCCATCCCCTCCCATACCAGCTCCCCCCTCTCCCCAGCAGCAACCCAGTAATTCCCCCCTCCCACCCCCCCCCGCTAGATCCCCCGCTAGCGTAATTACTCCCCCCATGTTGCTCCCAGAAGTCAGCAAACTCTGGCCGACCTCGGCTTCCCCCCGTGACCTCGGCTCGCACCGTGCGACGCCCCCTCCTTCCTGCTTCTCTATTCCCGCCATAATTATCATAGCGCGGGAACCAAGCCCGCGGTTCTCCCTTGGCCCCGCCCCCAATGGCCAACGCCCCATCTCCTCCACCTCCCCTCCTCCCCCCATCACCACCTGTGGAAGAGAGAAAAGTTACCACAGCGCAGGATTAGTACATAAAACTCCTCTTTCCCCCCTTTTTAACCCCCCTCTTTGCCCCCCACATTCGCCCCACCACTTTGTTCAAACGTTCTTTTTAATAACCCGCTCATTCCAGTTTTTCTTCCACAATAAAAGTCCACACTTCATCCGCCGTCTCAAAGTAGTGGTGCCTCCCTCGATATGTGACCCACAGTCTTGCCGGTTGCAGCATTCCAAATTTTATCTTCTTTTTATGAAGCACCGCCTTGGCCCGATTAAAGCTCGCCCTCCTTCTCGCCACCTCCGCACTCCAGTCTTGATAAACGCGGATCACCGCGTTCTCCCATTTCCTGCTCCGAGTTTTCTTTGCCCATCTAAGGACCATTTCTCTATCTTTAAAATGGAGGAATCTCACCACTATGGCTCTGGGAATTTCTCCTGCTCTCGGCCCTCGCGCCATCACTCGGTATGCTCCCTCCACCTCTAACGGACCCGCCGGGGCCTCCGCTCCCATTAACGAGTGCAGCATCGTGCTCACATATGCCCCGACGTCCGCTCCCTCCACACCTTCAGGAAGACCAAGAATCCTCAGGTTGTTCCTCCTTGCGTTGTTTTCCAGTGCCTCCAACCTTTCCACACATCGTTTCTGATGTGCCTCATGCATCTCCGTCTTCACCACCAGGCCCTGTATGTCGTCCTCATTCTCGGCTGCCTTTGCCTTCACGACCCGAAGCTCCCGCTCCTGGGTCTTTTGTTCCTCCTTTAGCCCTTCGATCGCCTGTAGTATCGGGGCCAACAGCTCTTTCTTCATTTCCTTTTTGAGCTCTTCCACACAGCATTTCAAGAACTCTTGTTGTTCAGGGCCCCATGTTAAACTGCCACCTTCCGACGCCATCTTGGTTTTTGCTTGCCTTCCTTGCCGCTGTTCTAAAGGATCCACTGCAATCCGGCCACTTTCTCCTCCTTTTTTCATCCGTATCCAGGGGGGATTCCCTTCTGGTTTACCGCACAGTGTTTTTAGCCGTCAAAATTGCCGTTGGGGCTCCTATCAAGAGCCCAAAAGTCCGTTTCACCGGGAGCTGCCGAAACGTGCGACTCAGCTGGTCATCGCCGCACCCGGAAGTCCCCTCATCTGAGTTTTAAAGGATCGTTCCTTCAGTATGAGGCTGCCTCCTCGGGCTCTAGTTTTTCCTACTAGTGGAAACATCCTCTCCACGGCAACACTATCTAGGCCTCGCAGTATCCTGTAAGTTTCAAAAAGATCTCCCCTCATCCTTCGAACTCCAATGAGTAAAGACCCAGAGTCCTCACCCACTCCTCATATGCCAAGCTCTGCATTCCAGGGATCATTCTTGTGAACCTCCTCTGGACCCTTTCCAAGGCCACCACATCGTTCCTTAGGTACGGGTCCCAAAGCTGCTCACAATAGTCTAAATGGGGTCTGACCAGAGGCTAGTATAGCCTCAGAAGTACATCCCTGGTCTTGTATTCTAGCCCGCTAGACATGAATGCTAACATTGCATTTGCCTATCTTTTTTGGGGGAAAATATATGTATTCAAATTTTTCAAACCCCCCGCCCCCCCCCCCCCAACAAGAAAAAAGAAACAAGAACCCAACAAGCAGAAATTATACACTGGATTTCCCCCATATAAAATAACCCCCCATATAACAGTAAAAAAAAAACAAATAGGGAAACCCTCCACCTTAACCCAAACACCACCCCAAAAGAACCCCCCCACCCCCTGCTGGGCTGCTGACCTCCTCCTAATGCTCCACGAGATAGTCTAGGAATGGTTGCCACCGCCTGAAGAACCCTTGCACAGACCCTCACATGGCAAACTTTATCCTCTCCAGCTTGATGAACCCTGCCATGTCATTGATCCAAGCTTCCACACCAGGGGGCTCCGCATCCTTCTACAATAACAAAATCCTCTGCCGGGCTACCAGGAACGCAAAGGCCAGAATACCGGCCTCTTTCGCCTCCTGCACTCCCGGCTCTTCCGATACCCCAAATAATGCTAATCCCCAGCTCGGCTTTACCCGGGCGTTCACCACCTTGGGCATAGTCTTCGCAAAACCCCTCCAGCGCCGGGCACGACCAGAACATATGGACGTGATTTGCTGGGCTCCCCGAGCACCTCCCACATCTGTCCTCCACCCCAAAGAACCTACTCAACCTTGCCCCAGTCATATGCGCTCTGTGAACAACTTTAAACTGTATCCAGCTGAGCCTGGCGCAAGAGGAGGAAGAATTAACCCTACTCAGGGCATCAGCCCACAGACCCTCATCTATCTCCTCCCCAAACTCCTCCTCCCACTTGCCCTTTAACTCCTCCACCGAGGCCACCTCCTCTTCCTGCAGCTCCTGGTAAATCGCCGAAACTTTGCCTTCTCCAACCCATACACCCGAAATCACCCTGTCCTGAATCCTACGTGCCGGAAGCAGCGGGAATTCCCTCACCTGCCGCCTCACAAACGCCCTCACTTGCATGTACCTCAAAGCGTTTCCAAGGGGTAGCCCAAAGTTCTCCTCCAGCACCCCTAGGCTCGCCAACGACCCATCGATGAACAGGTCCCGCATTCTTCTAATCTCTGCCCGATGCCAGCTCCGAAACTGCATTTGCCTTCCTAACTGCTGACTGAACCTGCATGTTCACCTTAAGAGAATCTTGAACTCGGTCTCCCATGTCCCTTTGTGTATCTGATTTCCTGAGCCTTAAATAGTCTATGCCTTCATTCTTCCTAACAAAGTGCACAACCTCACACTTTTCCACATTGTATTCCATCTGCCACTTCTTTGCCCACTCTCCGAACCTATCCAAGTCCTTCTGCAGCCCGCCTGCTTCCTCAATACTGTAGCCACCTGGGTTGGCCAGTTCCCGACTTAAAATGGAGAACCGCAAAGGCTGAAGGGAAATTCAGCCAACACAGGCAAAGACTAGCAAATACAGAAATCATGTGTATAGAAACATGTAAGAAACCAGACAGCACTGAAACCAGCAGCCATCTGCATAGTAATGAGCAATTCCAAGGCACAATCGCAACACTCAAGGTGAATAAAGCCAAGCCAGACACCTCGGCGCCAGCAGGAGCCAAGACAAAGGAAGGCCAATGGACATTTAGGGACTGCCCAGCGATCAGGGAACAACTCCAGTATTGGAGAAATCAATCCAAGTGATCAGAAAGTAGTCCAATCACTTGGAACCAGGTACGGGGTCCGCCCCGAAGGGCGGGAAGCCCCTGGGGACTATAAAGTAAAGCCCCCAAGTTCAAATCGTCCTTCTTTGGCAGGGTCACTCAGCAACTTGATCAACCCGTGAGAGTGACCTGTCCAAGCTGCCGCATCAACCAAGTAAGTCTTAAGTCAACGCTCGCTACGAGATAGGCGCTCTGAGCTACAAGTCCATACCAGCTTTTGAATCCTGCAGACTCAGGACCTGAACGAAAGGCCATTTGTTCCCCTGACCTGGTGGGCCAGTCCGAAGCCAAGTATAGGCCTTTTAGTGATAGGAATAGTCTAGAAAGTAGAGTTTATGCACGAGTAGTGATTTACTGTGTATAATAAATGTGTTTTGATTTGAACCTTACTAATTGGTGTGTTGAGTTATTGATCATTACTTGAACCTCGTGCCGGTATCATAAAAATACCTGGCGACTCTAGAGCAAAGGTGAAACAAACAGAGCAAATTACGAATTTAGAGCCAACCAAATGTTAGCAACAATACTACCTGCCCCTCTACAGATCTTTGTATCATCAGCAAACTTAGCATCAGGACTCTCAGTTCCTTTTTCCAGATCGTGAATGTATATTGTGAAATGTTGTGGTCCCAACACCGACCTCCGAGGCATTCGTCACCAGCTGCCATCCTGAACAAAAGACCTTTATCTCCACTCTGCCTTCCGCCAGTATCACACCCTTACCATGGGCTTTTAACTTATTTAACAGCCTCCCATACAGCTCCTTGTCAAAGGCCTTGTAATAATAATAATAATCTTTATTGCCACAAGTAGGCTTACATTAACACTGCAATTAAGTTACTGTAAAAAGCCCCTAATCGACACATTTTGGCGCCTATTCGGGTACACGGAGGGAGAATTCAGAATGTCCAAATTACCTAACAGCACATCTTTCGGACTTGTGGGAGGAAACTGGAGCAGCCGGAGGGAATCCACGCAGACACGGGAAGAACGTGCAGACTCCACACAGACAGTGACCCAAGCCGGGAATCGAACATGGGACCCTAGCGCTGTGAGGTTTTTGTTTTGGGAGGTGGAGCTAAACCTTTTTAAAACACATTTGGTAAAACCTGAACAGTTATAAAACTTTATTTACTTCAAAGAATAAATGGTAAATGAGGGATAATTAACAAAGTTGGGAGAGAACAGCCCAGAGAAGGCTATACAGTCATGGAGATGGGTGGTCGGTTCCCTGGTTTCAATTTATCTGGTTGTTTGCTTGGAGATTTTAGTTGCAGTTTGGACCTCATGTGATTTGCAATCAGAGCGGTTAGCCACCGTGCCACCCCACACGTCTTAACGTGATGTGTCTTAAGAACATTTGGTGGAATAAGGAAAGAAACCCGAGTGCATAACTTACACAGTTGTAAGTTATAGCGTTAACTTACCCGTATTTGCTTTGATATATACCATATACAATAAGGTTTGTGCTTTGCTAAACAAGATAAACTAAACAAGATAGAACAGGGGCTGGTTTAGCACAGGGTTAAAGACCTGGCTTTTAAAGCAGACCAAGGGAGGCCAGCAGCACGGTTCAATTCCCGTACCAGCCTCCCTGAACAGGTGCTGGAATGTGGCGACTAGGGGCTTTTCACAGTAACTTCATTTGAAGCCTACTTGTGACAATAAGCGATTTTCATTTTTTCATAAACCTTGTGGAGTAGTTCTATTGGATGAAATTAGGTATTCGGATTTCTTTTTAAAGGTTTGTGGTCCCGATTTGGATTGTAACACCAGTCACGAACACACTTAATGACCAAAACCTTTTGCTTCTTGCCAGAGCGAATTTCAGATCCAACGTGCCACGTTTTCTTGGATCCCATGAAATTTTAATTTCCTAACCAGGTTGCCAGGTGGGACCTAAGTCCATATAATCTACATCATCACTATCTCATCAGGCTTCCTCAAAAAAAAACACTCAGTTTGCCAAATCTTTCTTTAACAAATCCATGTTCCACTCCTTGGTTGATCCATGATGCTCCGATGACACTAAACCTCAATATTTTTCCAATAATTTGCCCTCTACCAAGGCTAACATGCCTGTAATAACTCAGGCAGTCCTTTTGCTCTTTTTACAAAGAACGATACAATGTTACTCCAATGCCATACCTAATTCCATAGAAAATTGGAAAATGATGTTTGGATCCAACACTATTTCCCCCTTTAATAACCGGGTTACATTTCACAGGTCTGGTGACTTAAGGGCAGGTGAATACAGTGGTTAAGAAGGCAGATGGTATACTTGCCTTTAACAGCCGAGACATGGAGTTTAAGAGCAGGGAGGTTATGCTGGAACAGTATAAAACATATGTTAGGCCACAGCTAGAGCACTGTATGCAGTTCTGGAATTCACATTATAAGAGGGATGTGATAGCACTGGAAAGGGTGCACAGGACTTTTACCAGGATATTACCTCGGCTGGAGAGTTTTACTTATGAAGAGAGATTGGATAGACTGTGGTTGCTTTCCTTGGAGTAGAAGAGACTGAGGAGGGACATGATTACATGGAACATAGAACGATACAGCGCAGTACAGGCCCTTTGGCCCACGATGTTGCACCGAAACAAAAGCCATCTAACCTACACTATGCCATTATCATCCATATGCTTATCCAATAAACTTTTAAATGCCCTCAATGTTGGCGAGTTCACTACTGTTGCCGGTAGGGCATTCCACGGCCTCACCACTCTTTGCGTAAAGAACCTACCTCTGACCTCTGTCCTATATCTATTTCCCCTCAGTTTAAAGCTATGTCCCCTCGTGCCAGCAATTTCCATCCGCGGAAGAAGGCTCTCACTGTCCACCCTATCAAACCCCCTGATCATTTTGTATGCCTCTATTAAGTCTACTCTTAACCTTCTTCTCTCCAACGAAAACAACCTCAAGTCCATCAGCCTTTCCTCATAAGATTTTCCCTCCATACCAGGCAACATCCTGGTAAATCTCCTCTGCACCCGCTCCAAAGCTTCCACGTCCTTCCTATAATGCGGTGACCAGAACTGTACGCAATACTCCAAATGCGGCCGTACCAGAGTTTTATACAGCTGCAAAATGACCTCCTGACTCCGGAACTCAATCCCTCTACCAATAAAGGCCAACACTCCAGAGGCCTTCTTCACAACTCTATCAACCTGGGTGGCAACTTTCAGGGATCTATGTACATGGACACCTAGATCCCTCTGCTCATCCACACTTCCAAGAACTTTACCATTAGCCAAATATTCCGCATTCCTGTTATTCCTTCCAAAGTGAATCACCTCACACTTCTCTACATTAAACTCCATTTGCCACCTCTCAGCCCAGCTCTGCAGCTTATCTATATCCCTCTGTAACCTGCTACATCCTTCCACACTATCGACAACACCACCGACTTTAGTATCGTCTGCAAATTTACTCACCCACCCTTCTGCGCCTTCCTCTAGGTCATTGATAAAAATGACAAACAGCAACGGCCCCAGAACAGATCCTTGTGGTACGCCACTTGTAACTGAACTCCATTCTGAACATTTCCCATCAACCACCACCCTCTGTCTTCTTTCAGCTAGCCAATTGAGAAGTATAAAATTATGAGGGGCTGAGATAGAGTAGACAGGAAGAAACCTTTCCCCTTGGTGGAGGGATCAATGACCAGGGGGCATAGATTTAAGGTAAAGGGCAGGAGGGTTAGAGGGGATGCAAGGAAAAAGCATTTTCACCCAGAGGGTGGTGGGAGTCTGGCACTCACTGCCTGAAAAAAAGAGTGGTGGAGGCAGAGACCCTCATGACATTTAGGAAATATTTTGATGTGTACTGGCGATGTCATGGGATGCATGGCCATGGACCAAGTGCTAGAAAATGGTATTAGACTAGTTAGGTGGTTATTTTGACAGGTGCAGATGTGATGGGCAGAAGGACATTTTCTGGTCTGTAGATTTCAATGACTAGATGGAACAGACAAATGCATTGCTCCCAAAATTAGTATCCTTCATTTTTTTTGAAAATTTCAGTGTTATTACTTTGAGTCTCCACTCTGCAAAGCATGCTACATATGTGGAAGAACTTCTAAACACCCATATAACTTACCTTCACCAGTTTGAATATGTACCCTCTTGCTCTACTGTTAATTTAATTATTATTGCAAATCTCAAATCTTCAAATAATTTTTCAGTTCATTCCCTGAACTTCCTTCAGGGCATTAATGTCTCCCATGGCCAGAACCGGACACAAGGTTTAGTCTAACCAAAGCACTTTAGAGAAGTGAGCAGAATGTTTCCAGCAGGAACTCCACTGTTTCAGCTACTGTAGTAATTTATTAATTCATACACTTTGTTAATTGCTTTAAGTGATCAGACACATTTAGTGAAGTCAGTTAACATGCCGAGTGAAGTCTATTAAAATCCCTAGATCTCTTCTAACTTCACCCTTACCCATTTCAACTTTCTTTCTTTGCATAACACTGTCACTTAAATTAAATGTCACCTTTCACTGTCCTAACTGCAGAGTAAAGCTTTAACTCTAATTATGGCTACTGAGCATGTGCGTTAGGAGTTATGTCACAGGAAACATGGAAGTAACACCACTACCGATAGAATGAGGACTTTTCTACCTGAAGAGAATTCAGGAAATCCTCCTTTTCTCGTCACCTGCAATATTTTGAAGAATGTTCTTGCTTCTTCTTTTCCTCGTTCAGGTATTGAATGCTTCTCTTGTTGTCACAGCAGCAGTGAATGACACAGCTGTAAAGTTCTTCATAGGTGCTGGAAATGCTTTGTTTTGTCAAGCCAGTCATTTGACCTTTCCCCAATGCGTAACAAATGAGCTGATGAAAAGGGAAAATTTCAGTTGATAGTCTTCCTTTTCAAGGACGTCTGACCATCAAGTCCTGGAGGGCACTCTCTTGAAACTATTTTTATCAGTTTCTTCATGATACGTCTTCATTGCCTTTACATTCAAGTCACCCGAAGTGTCACAGCCCAGGAACCAGCTGTTGTGAGAAGCTGCTATTCCACTCCATTGTATTTGCCTTCCAAGGAGATAAGGTCCTCCAACACTGTTGGGAATTATGCCTTTGGTTTTGGCGGGGTGGATGAGTTGGATGGAAACGTAAATAGTGTATGACATTCACAGTTTGTGACAATAATGAAATTGGGGCGGTGATGTAGAATAAAGGGTTAACTCTAACAATAGTTACTGAGCATTTGCATCAGGAACTATGCTATAATGATGTCACTCACTTAAAATATGATGACTGAGAAGCATCTTAGAATAGCTTCATCTATGCCTTGGTCTTCCTTAACGTTTCTCAAATAGCTGGTGTGTAAATAAAGGTGTTTTCAACAAAAGCTCATTGCCTCCAGGAAGATCTCTTCTGAAGTAAGAAGTTAACAATTCCCGAGATAAAGCCATGTTAACAGACTAACCACTTACACATTTTAATCCAATCATGCTCGAAATCCTTGGCTGCAATTCAACTAACTGCCTCCTTTAATTTAACACATTTTTCACCAGGCACCCAACCCACTTCCCACTCTACTCTCCCAGCAGTTTGGGCGTTTGCAAATTTGATCAGTTTGCATTGTGCTGCACAATCCAGGTTGTTGATGTACATTATGTACAGGGGCAGCACGGTAGCACAGTGGTTAGCATAATTTCTTCAGAGCTCCAGGGTCCCAGATTCGATTCCCGGCTTGGGTCACTGTCTGTACGGAGTCTGCACGTTCTCCCAGTGTCTGCGTGGGTTCCCTCCGGGTGCTCCAGTTTCCTCCCACAGTCCAAAGATGTGCAGGTTAGGTGGATTGGCCATGATAAATTGCCCTTAGTGTTCAGAAAGGTTGGTGGGGCTACTGGGTTATGGGGATAGGGTGGAGGTGTGGGCTTGGGTAAGGTGCTCTTTCCAAGAGCCGATGCAGACTCGATGGGATGAATAGCCTCCTTCTGCACTGTAAATTCTGTGATTCTCTGATTAGAAACAGCAAGGGTTCTATCACTATTATCTATGACAGTCCATGTTGAATTTTCCTCCATTCCCTATCAAGTGCGTTTTCCTTATTACCATCCCAGGCTTTACCTCAAATTACAATGGTTTCCACTTGGGAGTATTATCCTTTTCGCAGTCTACTTGAATGGGACACTTCCCCTCATAAAACAAGGAAGGTTGACTTAGCTTACTTGAAGATTTGAAATATTGGATAAAATTTCCTTCAAATAAATTGAATTGAAAATTCCAATCATATTAGTTGTTGGCAACTACGAAAGCCTTGTTAAAACAGGCATGGTTATTGTTCTTGTTACACAAACATTTTGCAGAGCAACCAGATGACCTGCCTTTGTATTTATTTTAAAATATGGATAAGAATTAAAAAGTAGTTTGCATATGAAACGTTAGGAATAAATAATATTCCAATAAACTACAATAAAAATAAGTGCACTGTGCACAACCTTTGGCTTCATTATTTGGTTTAATTAAGTAGCTATTTCTTGAAACAGTATTTTAATTTCAAAAAATTGTCATCCATCCTCCCCACAATGAGGTCCATCTTAGTGTGATTGTAAAGGGAATATACTTCTAAACTGTTCCAAGGTCCTCAGCTGAAGCACTTGGGCTACTGAGCAAACGCGCCTTCCTGATTCTACATTTTTGTTGTGCAATAAGCCAAGGGAAAAAATACTTCATCATAAGAGACACATTACTAGTGTTATATTCACCAGAGTTTCTCCTGCAAAAAGTATGATGTGTGTTCACAATGCAAGATCCAAATGATCCTTGTTTAAACTTCGCAAACAACTGTCAACTTCAAATGCTTTCCTTTCTCTCCTCACATACCAGGGGATGTTATTCAGCAGCATTTGTTCTGCTTTCCAAAAGGTCTCAACCTGGCTAAAGCAAAGGAGGCAAGAAAATTGACGGAATTTAAACATTCAGGAATGTCAAATAGAAATAGGGACATATACAGCGGTCTATGATAGGAAAAAAAGAATAAAATAAAATTATGACTTTTACAGGAATTAAGAGTATTTATATGGTCAATTTTATCACACAAGCCATTAATATGTCTTATTCTATGAATTTAACCTCTTTTGAAGGTCAGCTAGGATTGTAAAGCATTTCACAAGAGCAGTATGGTATGTTTAGGAGATTTAAAAAATACAAGCCAGTTTTATCTGCTCAGCCACTGTCCATTCTAGATATGTAGGGTGCAAACATCTATTACTTCGGAGCCCAATGGTAGTATTGAGTAATTTCAAAATGTAGGTAACTATAATAACCATGTTTTAAAAGCAATCTCAAAGATGAGTAATCACTTCAGCTGTTGCTAAAAACCGTGATCGCCATGCTCACTGCCAGTTAAATTATCCAATTACAAATGAGCACAGCAAGTGGCAACACAAAGCGTGTGATTCCACATCCTTGAAATAATATTCGTAGACTTGAAGCAACTGCTGTGTAGTAATAGAAATTCAGTACCAGAAACAAGTAAGAGCACTTGAGATTAATTGAAGAAAAGTGTACTGCAGGAATGAACGGGTGACTTTAATCTTCATATCAATTGGACCAGTCAAATTAGGAAAGGTAGCCTGGAAGATAAGTTCACTGAATGCTTTTGTGACAACTTCCTGGAGAAATATGTTGTTAAACCAACTAAGAATAAAGCTATTTTAGATCTATTACTGTGCAATAAGGCAAGGTTAATTAGTAATGTCGCAGTAAAATATCTACTGGGGAATAGTGATCATAATATAATTAAATTCCACATTGTTTGAAAATCACACACTCCAATCACTAACAAAAATCCAAAACTTAAAATCCATTATACATATAATTTGAAGAAAGCTGGATATGGCTGATTAGGTAAAAAGACTACAAAGTATGGTGGTAAATAAACAGTGGGAAATATTTACTAAAGAAAAACTAAAATGTTCAACAACCCCATTCTATTCAAGAACAAAAAACTCAACATGAAAGATCCATCCATGGCTTACTAAAGAGGTTAAGGTTAGTCTGAGAAGAGGCTTACAATGTTGCAAAAAAAAAAAAAAAAAAAAAAAAAAAAGTATTACGTCGGAGGGTTACAAGAAGTGTGGTGGAAACCAAAGGAGCATCAAAAAGAGAAACAAAAATCAAATGAGAGTGATCTAGCCTGGAATATAAAAAGGGCTTGTAGAATATTTTAGAAATAAATAAAAAGGAAGAGAGTAGCTTAAGAAAACATTGATCCCTCCGATGCAGAAACAAAATAAATCATGGGGAATTGAAGAAACGACACAGGTATTAAACAAATACTTTGTGTCTGTCTTCACAATGGAAATAGAAATACCAAAAATGGAGGCTAATAAATGTAAGGAATTTAAAGCAATTCATATCAGCAGGGAGACGCTCAAAGGGCTAATATCCTGAATCCCCAGGCCTATATGACACTTGTCATAGGAAGGAGTAAAACAGAGATCAACCAGATTAATCCCTGGGAAGGCTGGATCGTCCTATGAGGAGAGATTGAGGAAATCGCCTGTGAGAATTTAGAAGATTTTAAAAATTCTTACAGGGCCTGTGACAGGGGAAATGTGGACAGGATGCTTCCCTTGGCTGTGAGTGCAGAACCAGGGGGGACAGTCTCAGAATAAGGGGTAGGCTGTTTAAGACTGAGATAAGGTGTGGAAACACAATCACTGAGCATGTTAAAAGACATTAAACGATAGATTTAGAACTATATAAAAAAAGTTACGGCACTGAAAGAGACTATTCAGCCCATTAAGTTCGCGCCAGCAAAAAAAAGACAGAAAAATAAAGTAGCCGCTCATTTTAATGTCCCGTAGCCTTGCAGGTTACAACATTTCATCAGCAGATCCAAATCCTTCAGCATTTCAGCCTCATCCACCAATTCAAGCAGTGAAGTCATGTCGACCACCATCCTTTGGGTGAAATGGTTTTTCACTTGTGTTGCCTCTAATACCCTATGGGGCAGCACGGTAGAACAGTGGATAGCTCTGTTACTTCACAGCGCCAGAGACCCGGATCTGATTCCCTGCTTGGGTCACTGTCTGTGTGGAGACTGTACGTTCTCCCCGTGTCTGCTTGTGTTTCCTCCGGGTGCTCCGGTTTCCTCCCACAAGTCCCGAAAGACGTGCTGTTAGGTAATTTGGACATTCTGAATTCTACCGCTGTGTGCCTGAACAGGTGACTAGGGGCTTTTCACAATAACTTTATTGGAGTGTTACTGTAAGCCTACTTGTGACACTAATAAAGATTATAATCCTACCACCAGTGACCTTAAATTTATGCCTCCTGTTAATTGACCTCTCAGATGGGAGGAACAAGTCATTTCTGTCTACCCTATCAAGGTCCCTCAATTTTGAGCACTTCAATCAGGTCATCCCCTCAGCATCCCAAGGAAAACAACCCGAGCCTGTCCAATCTTTCCTTATAGTTGCAATTTTCAAGCCCTTGCAGCATTCTTGTAAATCTCCTCTGCATTCTCTCGAGCAATTATGTCCTTCTTGTAATGTGGCGTCTAGAAATGTACATAAAACAATATCAGACTAACGTCACAGACTCTCGCGGTTGTGGCAAGGCTTGAACAACATAATGGGTTACAAAGCGAAGCTGAGCAGAATCTCCGGCAGAAGCGCACCCCTCCCCGATAAACTCAATGCATCCTATGCTCGGTTCGAGCAGGAAACCATCAAATCACTGTCAACCGCCCTAGCAGCTCCGGACAAACCCATACCCACCGTCACAGCTTCAGAAGTAAAATCGGCCTTCTTGAAAGTGAACCCTCGGAAGGCTACGGGGCCTGACGGGGTCCCTCGTCGTGCACTCAAATCTTGCGCAGACCAGCTGGCAGTGCCGCGCTGGCCCCCTGTAGGGGTCAGAATCGCTGCTCCTGAACACATGTTGACGCCGTCGTGAAACGCGACGGCGTTTATGACAGCATCAACACTTAGCCTCAGGATCAGAGAATCCCGCCCATTGTCTCACACAAAAGGTGGGAAAATGTGGTAGGAGGTCTCCGATCGTGGCTAACATTTTATTTCAGAGCTGCCAAGCCCCACCATCACCTCAACTATTCATATAACATGGGCGACATGGTAGCACAGTGGTCAGACAGTTGCTTCACAGCTCCAGGGTCCTAGGTTCGATTCCTGGCTTGGGTCACTGTCTGTGCAGAGTCTGCATGTTCTCCCAGTGTCTGTGTGGGTTTCCTCCCGGTACTCTGGTTTCCTCCCACAGTCCAAAGATGTGCAGGTTAGGTGGATTGGCCATGCTAAATTGCCCTTAGTGTCCAGAAAGGGTTGGGTGGGGTTATTGGGTGAAGGGGATAGGGTGGAGGTGTGGGCTTGGATAGGGTGTTCTTTTCTAGGGCCGGTGCAGACTCGATGGACCGAATGGCTTCCTTCTGTACTGTAAATTCTATTATACATCTCTATGTGTTCGCAGACATCTTCAACCTCTCCCTACTCTGTTCCGAGGTCCCCACATGCTTCAAGAAGACCATCATCATACCGGTGCCAAAGAAGAACTAGGCAACGTGCCTCAAAGACTACCGTCCGGTGGCCTTGACATCGATCCGTAATGAAGTGCTTCGAGAGGTTGGTCATGAGGCACATCAACTCCATATTCCCAGAATGCCTAGGTCAACCGCGGCAGACGCCATCTCTCTGGCCCTACACTCACCCCTAGAACATTCAACAACAAGGACTCCTACAGCACACTCTTATTAATTGAACACACCACTGTGTGGCAAAATCTGGCTCCATCTCCATCTACAAGTTTGCTGACGACACGACCGTAGTGGGTTGGATCTCAAACAACGACGAGTCAGAACACAGGAGGGAGATGATAATAATAAATCGCTGCTTGTCACAAGTAGGTTTCAATGAAGTTACTGTGAACAGCCACTAGTCGCCACATTCCGACGCCTGTTCGGGGAGGCCGGTACGGGAATTGAACCTGTTCTGCATTACAAGCCAGCTGTTTACCCCACTGTGCTAAACCAGCCCCAAAAGATAGAGAACCTAGTGGAGTGATGCAACAACAATCTCTCCCTCAATGTCAGCAAAACTAACAGCTGGTCATTGACTTCAGGAAGCAAAGTACTGTACACACCCCTGTCAGCATCAACGGGGGCGAGGTGGAGATGGTTAACAGCTTCAAATTCCTAGGTGTGCACATCATCAAAAATCTGTCCTGGTCCACCCATGCCGGTGCTACAACCAAGAAAGCACAACAGCGCCTATACTTTCTTAGGATACCAAGGAAATTTGGCATGTCCACATTGACTCTTACCAATTTTTACATACAAAGCATCCTATCTGGCTGCATCCACAGCCTGGTATGGCAACAGCTCGGCCCAAGAACGTAAGAAACTACAGAGAGTTATGAACAGTCCAGTCCATCACACAAACCCATCTCCTATCCATTGACTCGGTCTACACGTCCCGCTGCCTTGGGAAAGTGGGCAGCATAATCAAAGACCCCTCCCACCTGGCTTACTCACTCTTCCAACTTCTTCCATCGGGCAGGAGATACAAAAGTCTGAGAACATGCACTAACAGATTCAAAAACAGCTTCTTCCCCACTGTTACCAGACTCCTAAATGACCCTCTTATGGACTGATCTGATCTCTTCACACATCTTCTCTACAGAGTAGTACTACACTCCTGTATGCTTCACCCAATGCCTGTGTCTATGTATTTACATTGTATGCTTTATGTTTTATAATATATGTGAGCTAATTTGGGATCCAACATGCCACCTTCACCTGTATCCAATGGGATCTCACTCTTTTAACTAGTCTGGCATGTGAGACCTTGACAAATGCCTTCTAAAAGCCACAGAGACAACATCCACTGCACCACCCTCATCATAGATAGTTCATCCCGTCTCAGAATGGATTCCAATAATTTGCTCACCACCGGAGTCAGACCGATCAGCCTATAGTTTTCTGATCTATCCCTTGCAACCTTTTTAAATAATGTTACATTTGCTGGGACCTCATCTGTATCTCGTGAGGATTGGAAAATGATCCTCAAGAGCAATTGCTATTTTATCCCTGGCTTCCCTTAACAGCCAGGAATGCAATCCACCTGGCACTGGTGATTTATCCACATTCAAGGATGTTAGTTCCTCTGGTACTTCCTCGGTCATTATAATTGTTAATTCGAATATTTTACACTGCTCCTCGTCAACTAGTATGTTTGCACCATCTTTCTCCTTCGTCAAGACAGAGGGAAAATTCTCCACTCCCCTCCGCAAAGATCGTGAATCCCGATTGGGTGGAGAATTCCACGTGGGCCCAAAATCAGGATTGGTGCCGAGTCAGAGACCCAGTCCCACCAGCCAGAGCGGCTTCGGGTCTCACGCTGGCAGAACATGCAAACAGCTCATATGCATTCATTTGAATGCAATTAATGGGCTGGAAGCCGAATCTCCACCCCCGCTCCCCCACTATGCTCCATCCCTCCCAGCCGGTTTGATTTGGTGCGGGTATTTACAAATGGAGTCATAAGACCATAAGACATAGGAGCAGAATTAGCCCACTCAGCCCATCGAGTCTGCTCCGCCATTCAATCATGGCTGATATTTTCTCATCCCCATTCTCCTGCCTTCTCCCCATAACCCCATATCCCATTTTTAATGAAGAACATATCTCTCCCTGTCTAAAAGACACTCAGTGAATTGGCCTCCACAGCCTTCTGCGGCAAAGAATTCCACAGATTCACCACCCTCTGGCTGAAGAAATTCCTTCTCATCTCTGTTTTAAAGGATCGCCCCTTTAGTCTGAGATTGTGCCCTCTGGTTCTAGTTTTTCCTACAAGTGGAAACATCCTCTCCACTCTATCCAGGCCTTGCAGTGTCTTGTCAGTTTCAATAAGATCCCCTCTCATCCTTCTAAATTCCAACGAGTACAGACCCAGAGTCCGCAAACGTTCGTCATACGACAAGTTCTTCATTCCAGGGATCATTCTTGTGAACCTCCTCTGGACCCTTTCCAAGGCCAGCACATCCTTCCTTAGATACGGGGCCCAAAACTGCTCACAATACTCCAAATGGGGTCTGACCAGAGCCTTATACAGCCTCAGACGTACATCCCTGGTCTTGTATTTTAGCCCTATTGACATGAATGCTAACATTGCATTTGCCTTCTTAACTGCCGACTGAACCTGCACATTAACCTCAAGAGAATCATGAACAAGGACTCCCAAGTCCCTTTGCGCTTCTGCTTTCCAAAGCATTTCCACATTTAGAAAATAGCCTATGCCTAAATTCCTCCTTCCAAAGTGCATAACCTCACATTTTTCCACATTGTATTTCATTTGCCACTTCATTGCCCACTCTCCTAGCTTGTCCACGTCCTTCTGCAGCCCCCTTGCTTCAATACTACCTGTCCCTCCACAAATCTTTGTATCATCTGCAAACTTAGATTTGCCTTCAGTACCTTCTTCCAGATCATTAATATATATTGTAAAAAGTTGTGGTCCCAGCACAGAGCCCTGAGGCACACCACTAGTCACCGGTTGCCATCCTGAAAAAGACCCCTTTATCCCCACTCTCTGCCTTCTGCCAGTCAGCCAATCCTCTATCCATGCCAGGATCTTACGCTGAACATCATGAGCTCTAAACTTATTTAACAGTCTCCTATGCGGCACCTTGTCAAAGGCCTTCTGGAAATCTAAATAAATCACGTCCACTGGTTCTCCTTTGTCTAACTTCGTTGTTACCTCCTCAAAGAACTCAAACAGATTTGTCAGACATGACCTCCCTTTGACAAAGCCGTGCTGACTCAATCCTATTTTACCATGCACTTCGCGATCTCATCTTTAATAACAGACTCTAAAATCTTACCAATGACCGAAGTCAGGCTAATCGGCCTATAATTTCCCATCTTCTGCCTCCCTCCCTTCTTAAACAGTGGTGTTACATTCGCCACATTCCAATCCTCTGGGACCCTTCCTGCCTCCAGTGATTCCTGAAAGATCATCATTAATGCCTCTACAATTTCCTCAGCTATCTCTTTTAGGACCCTGGGGTGCAGTCCATCCGGTCCAGGTGACTTATCCGCCTTCAGACCTTTCAGTTTCCCCAGAACCTTCTCCTTAGTAATGGTCATTGCACTCACCCCTGCCCCCTGATTCACCTGGAGCTCTGGCATACCACTGGTGTCTTCCACCGTGAAGACTGATGCAAAGTAATTATTCAGTCCCTCTGCCATTTCTTTGTTTCCTATTATTACTTCTCCAGCCACATTTTCCAGTGGTCCAACGTCTATTTTTGCCTCTCTCTTACCTTTTATATGTTGAAAAGATATCTTCCGATCTTCCTTTATATTACTAGCTAGTTTGCACTCATACTTCATCGTCTCCCCCCTTATTGCTTTTTTAGTTGTCCTCTGCTCGCTTTTAAAGGCTCCCCAATCCTCTGGTTTCCCACTAATCCTCGCTACTTTGTATGCTTTTTCTTTAGCCTTTATGCTGTCCTTGACATCCCTCATCATGCCTTGTCCTCCCCTTAGCACGTTTCCTCCTCCTTGGGATGAATTTCTGTTGTGCCTCCCTAATAACCCCCAAAAACCCCTGCCATTGCTGTTACACTATCTTCCCTGCTCGGCTCCTTTTCCAATCAACTCTGGCTAGCTCCTCCCTCATGCCTTTGTAGTTACCCTTATTTAATTGTAATACCATGACATTTGATTGCAGCTTCTCCCTCTCAAACTGCAGGGTAAATTCTATCATATTGTGGTCACTGCTCCCTTAGGGTTCCTTCACCTTTAAAGTTCCCTAATCAAGTCTCATTATACATCACCAAATCCAGAATTGCCTGTTCCCTAGTAGGCTCTGTCACAAGCTGCTCCAAAAAATCATTTCTTAGACATTCCACAAATTCCATTTCTTGGGATCCACTACCAACCTGGTGCCATAGCCTTTGAAGGAGAGCAAGGAGGCAAGTCCCTTTTTCATTGTCCTTATGCTTGCTGGGGGGGTTATGCCTGGACCTCTGGGACTAGCTGGGATCAATGTGGTGGCAAGGTTGTGAACTCGGGGTGTCCCCCTCAAGATGCGGATGCCATGGCTGAACCTCCCATTGCTTTTGCGAAAGACTAGCAAATCACCCTTAAGGTGTTACTTACAAGTTCCTGACTGTTTAAACTATTGACTGTTGCCAGTATCCATGAAATGCTCTGACGTTTCCTGACCGTGTAGAGATCCATCTATCCCGCCCACCTGGAAACTCTCATGTATCAGCAGTCTAATGAAGGGGACGGGCTTGGCCATGCTCAATCGCCAGACCACCAGGTGCTGGGACTCCTTTGATGCACAGCTCCACAGCAGAGGAACAGAACTACCCTACACAAAGGCATATGCACGGATGGCTGCTGGAACCTCCCTGGCACACAGCACCCTCTCAGAGTAACAGTCTCACTAGTGAGACTATCAGCCAACCCACTTGCAAGGATCAGGTGAATTCTCCAGGCCCAGCAGGTCAACCACTCCCCATTGGTATTGCGTGGTGTGAGTGGATGGATCCCGGACGCACCCAGGAACCATGGACGTTATTCTCCCAGTCCTGGGCAGGGCCGGAGAATCCCCGCGGCCGGCCCGACACGATAGTCTCCGCAGAGCAGAGAATCAGCGCCAGCGTGGTTGGCGCAGCGACGGTCGCTCTAAGCGGCAGGCCCGCTGATTCTCCGGCCCGAATGGGCCGAGCGGCCGTGAAAAAAAAACAGAATCCTGCCGGCGCCGTCCACACCTGCTCGCAGCCGGCGCGATTTCTGCATGCAAGGGTCGGGTGGGGGCCTCCGATGCGGCCTAGCCCTCTGATCGGTGGGCCGGCCTCTCTGTTCTTCGGCCTCTTTTCCCATGTGCCAGCCCCTCTACTCCTGCGCCATGTTGCGATTGGGGCCGGCGCGTTGAAGGAGGCCACCGCGCATGCGCGCGTTGGCGCCAGCACCACTGCGCATGCGCGGATCCCGCAGCGCCAGGTTCGCACCGGGATCGGCAGCTGGAGCGGCGTGAACCGCTCCAGTGCCGTGCAGGGTCCCTGTAGGACCCAGAATTACTCCTGGCAGCGGCCTGTTCACGTCGTCGTAAAACGCGACGGCGTTTACAAGGCCTGGACACTCTGCCAAGGGATGAGAGAAGCCCGCCCCTTGTCCCAATTGGTACGTCATACATGGTGGCCTGCTGCGTTCTGCACATGCTGGAAGACAGGGAAGATCGGCAAGCCTGACTGGACGAGGATGGTGTTGGTGATGAGCCGGCAAGGACTGGGAGTTTGGCTCAACAGGCTGTGGAATTGAGTTCTTCAGGGCCATTCAACCAGAGAGAACCTGATCAGCTTGATTCGCCAGCTAGGAGGCCAAAAGACTGGCAGCTCCATCGCTATGGTCCCACCTTCAGTCCCTTCTGTCTCATTGCCCCCCCCCCACCCCCCAAACCCTTTCACCCCTTGCCATGAACTGCTCCCTCCCCTCGCTCCCTCCCTCCAAGGGTCAACTCAGCATCACAGCAGTGTGCTGGGCCTGGGCAACGCATATCAGCGGGTCTGGCCTGCGGGACAGAGGATAATGAAGACTCACTGCAAGATGAGCTGTGATGCTCCTCATTGTGTGACAAAGTCGGAGACCCGTCTTTCGGATAACATACCATTGTCTGCCCGGATGATTCCTGGTTGTGCAATGGGTGTTCCTTCTCATGGGCCACATTATTTTGGGGGAGGGGGAAATGGAGCAAGCTTTGGGGTTATAGACAGAGGAGCTTTTGAGCCCTGTGGCCCCCATGGCCTATCACCTCTCGGTGAGGGGGAGGCAGGGGTGTGTGAATGCCTGCGGGACATCCATAGGTCCGATGAGCCCTTAACCTCCTCCCCATCCCCACTCCCCACCACCCGTACCCAAGCAGTCCAGGTCCCAGTCCCAACCCAATCTTCCCACCCATGAGACACAGATCGGACTGGTGGTGGAAAAGTGTTTAATGGTGCATTTTTTTCAGATTATGCCTCCTTTCCTCTGACCCAGGGCAGCGCAGTAGCACAGTGGTTAGCACCATTGCTTCACAGCTCCAGGGTACCCGGTTCTCTTCCTGACTTGGGTCACTGTCTGTGTGGAGTCTGCACGTTCTCCCAGTGTCTGCGTGGGTTTCCTCCGGGTGCTCAGGTTTCCTCCCACAAGTTCCGAAAGACTTGCTGTTAGGTAATTTGGACATTTTGAATTCTCCATCGGTGTACCTGAACAGGTGCCGGAATGTGGCGACTAGGGACTTTTCACAGTAACTTCCTTGCACTGTTAATGTAAGTCTACCTGTGACAATAAAGATTATTATTGTTGCACTATGTTCCACTATACCCGTGCCAAAAAGTGCCGTCCAACTTCCTGATCTTCTGTGGCTTCCCGCTCCTTCCAAGTGTGCCCCAGATTGCACACCAGGAGTGAGGGTGGCCTACTGCATGTCTCGCCCTCTGCCTTGTGATACCATCCTTGGCAGCCATCCACTGGAGGCCTGGGCATGAATCCTGTCTGCTGCCCATCAGGCGCGCTGGTGTCAAGGTGGTGGTGGGTGGGGGGGGGATGATTCAGAAGGCCTACAGTGTTGCAGCACCTCCCTTGCAAGAGGTCCAGTGGGTTCCATGCCTCTTTAAGCATGCTTCCGCCCGTCTTCTGACACTCCCATTAAATTATGGCCCGCTTTAGCCTTGGGGACGCAGAAAGGACATAATGAGATTCCATCTGCCAGTTTTATGGGGTGGGTTTCTATCTGGTGACATGTGTGGACACGGCGCCTGGCCAAAGGGGCCAGTGCATATGCTGGAGTTCCCTGGATAGTGGGTTCGAGGGACATCCTGGTTGGTGGAGTGTTACTGCCAGGATGTACCCCTTTACTGGCATACAAGGGGTTTGGGCTATTAATACAAACACTTGTTCTCATAAAGATTAACCACTGAACAAATTTTCCATTTAAGTGTTGTGGTGAAAGGAACAACCAGAATTTATTTCCTTTCACCAACTGTCCATGAGCAGAAGGTATTTTGAATTTTTCTTTTAAAAAGCAAACTGCAGCACATTTTCTGAAACCAGCAGTTTGTGTATTCCAACTTATTAAGGCTTCAAGGAGCAGACTATTGTTCAGCCTGGAGATCCGCTTTTTTATCGGTTGGATGTTAGCAGCAGACTGTGTTTCCCAGTTCTCAAAGGAATAAAAAGATTTCAAAATGGTTGCTCGAGTCATGTGGCCTTCTTTCTCCACAATTTCAAAAGGGGTGTTTACCCAGTGTGTGGAACTATCTTTCATTTCAGGACTTATCGTGTCCCAGCCACTAGTTTCTGAAAGAGTTATGATCTATATTGAGGGCCTTGTAACAGGATGCCATTGTCTCGGGACACACACCCCTCTAGGGAGGCAAGTTTATTAAGATGCAAATTACATCCATTGTCCCCTCAATGGTCCCATTTTGAAATGGACCTGAACAATCTCAAGTGTGACCTGACCAGTCCTATGTGTGAGATGAATCTGTTAACAGCTCTGCAGGCATCTGCTAGTCTCCTAGTTTCATGATCATACGATATTTACAATTGGAGTAAGATTCCATGATGATGAGGAGATAGAAATTGTTTTGTTCTTGTAACTCCTATTGGTAGTCTTCAAAAAATAAGGGCCAATCCTGCGGTCATGTGACTTGTATCAGCCATATTTTTTTCGTCAGCAGAAACCGCATTTCAAAAAACGGCAAAAAAGTTTGATATACAGTGTTGGATTCCTGTCCAGAGGTTATTGGCTATAGGGATTAAGTACTTGAAGGGCTATAAATGTAGTGAATGGGACTTTATCAATGAGAGCCTACTTTTAAAAAACAGGGAAATTATCAACATACACTTGGAACTTTATTTATTCTCAGCATGGGTCATGAAGTCTGCCTATGGTAGATATTGGATGAGTTGATATGGAAATTGTAAGGGCAAAGGGTGGTGATTACAGGGCATGGAAAATTGGCACCAATTTGGCATTGGAGCTATAAAGGGCCTTGGGGGCTGGGTCTAGGTTAGCATGGAGGGTAGAAGGAATCATGGGACGGGTAGAGGGGACTAGTTTGGCATGGAGGGTTTGAGGGGCCATGGGAGCATGAGGGGGTCAGGGCTGGAGGGACTGTTTCTTTTACAACCAGTCAGAGTGACCACGATTGTTTCACTCCAACCCCACTCCCCTTACCTTGATATAGCATTGTCAAACAAAAACATACCATAGTCTTTCCTGCTCCTCGGGGACCAACAATTAGGACAGAGTTGCTCTCTCCATGAACAGCTGTTTGTTTTAGAAGATCCATCAAATTTCTGGAAATCAGCAAAGCAACACAGAATTAGACAGATTTTTGTTAGGCAAGGGGGTCAAGGGTTATGCAGGGTGGCAAGAGATAGGAAAGTGGAGCAGAGACCACAGCCAGATCAGCTATGAACTTACTGAATAGCAGGCTCGAAGGGCGAGATGGCCTACTGCTGTATTCTTAACAAATCTAAAAATGTACATGAACTAGGAATATTCTGAATAGATGACAAAATCTTATGATATACTTGGTTTCCTTATCTGTGCGAATGTACTGCAAAATTCCATATTCTTATAAGCTGCTGAATGCCTTTCAACATTTGTTTGTATACTTATATAAAACATTCAATGTGTGTTTCAAAATAGAAAAACTGCTTGAAACTGTCTAATAAACACTTATTTTAATAAATTGTGGGGAACGTACTGAAATCTATCATGAGACCGAAACAGTTTGAACTGATCAAGGATTAGCATTTATAATGGATGGTTATGTCTGCCTTCAATTCACTGACGTGAGGGTGAAGTACAACAGAATTAAAATATGAAAATGCTGCAAATACACAGGAATGCCATGTCCACGGATCCTGGAAGACAGCAAGACAGTTAGGCAAGGCAGCAAACAGCCATACAGGATACTTTTCTTTATTCGCTGAGACACAGAATCTAAGAGTGAGGAGGTTATTCTGGAATCGTATGAAATACGAGTTAGGCCACAGTAGAGTACAAAGAACAAAGAAATGTACAGCACAGGAACAGGCCCTTCGGCCCTCCAAGCCCGTGCCGACCATGCTGCCCGAATAAACTACAATCTCCTACACTTCCTGGGTCCGTATCCCTCTATTCCCATTCTATTCATATATTTGTCAAGATGCCCCTTAAATGTCCCTATCGTCCCTGCTTCCACTACCACCTCCGGTAGCGAGTTCCAGGCACCCACTACCCTCTGCGTAAAAAACATGCCTCGTACATCTACTCCAAACCTTGCCCCTCTCACCTTAAACCTATGTCCCCTAGTAATTGACCCCTCTACCCTGGGGAAAAGCCTCTGACTATCCACTCTGTCTATGCCCCTCATAATTTTGTAGACCTCTATCAGGTCTCCCCTCAACCTCCTTCGTTCCAGTGAGAACAAACCGAGTTTATTCAACCGCTCCTCATAGCTAATGCCCTCCATACCAGGCAACATTCTGGTAAACCTCTTCTGCACCCTCTCTAAAGCCTCCACATCCTTCTGGTAGTGTGGCGACCAGAATTGAACACTATACCCCAAGTGTGGCCTAACTAAGGTTCTATACAGCTGCAACATGACTTGCCAATTCTTATACTCAATGCCCCGGCCAATGAAGGCAAGCATGCCGTATGCCTTCTTGACTACCTTCTCCACCTGTGTTGCCCCTTTCAATGACCTGTGGACCTGTACTCCTAGATCTCTTTGACTTTCAATACTCTTGAGGGTTCTACCATTCACTGTATATTCCCTAACTGCATTAGACCTTCCAAAATGCATTACCTCACATTTGTCCGGATTAAACTCCATCTGCCATCTCTCCGCCCAAGTCTCCAGACAATCTAAATCCTGCTGTATCCTCCGACAGTCCTCATCGCTATCCGCAATTCCACCAACCTTTGTGTCGTCTGCAAACTTACTAATCAGACCAGTTACATTTTCCTCCAAATCATTTATATATACTACAAAGAGCAAAGGTCCCAGCACTGATCCCTGTGGAACACCACTGGTCACAGCCCTCCAATTAGAAAAGCATCCCTCCATTGCTACCCTCTGCCTTCTATGGCCTAGCCAGTTCTGTATCCACCTTGCCAGTTCACCCCTGATCCCGTGTGACTTCACCTTTTGTACTAGTCTACCATGAGGGACCTTGTCAAAGGCCTTACTGAAGTCCATATAGACAACATCTACTGCCCTACCTGCATCAATCATCTTAGTGACCTCCTCGAAAAACTCTATCAAGTTAGTGAGACACGACCTCCCCTTCACAAAACCGTGCTGCCTCTCACTAATACGTCCATTTGCTTCCAAATGGGAGTAGATCCTGTCTCTAAGAATTCTCTCCAGTAATTTCCCTACCACTGAAGTAAGGCTCACCGGCCTGTAGTTCCCGGGATTATCCTTGCTACCCTTCTTAAACAGAGGAACAACATTGGCTATTCTCCAGTCCTCCGGGACATCCCCTGAAGACAGCGAGGATCCAAAGATTTCTGTCAAGGCCTCAGCAATTTCCTCTCCAGCCTCCTTCAGTATTCTGGGGTAGATCCCATCAGGCCCTGGGGACTTATCTACCTTAATATTTTTTAAGACCCCCAACACCTCGTCTTTTTGGATCTCAATATGACCCAGGCTATCTACACACCCTTCTCCAGACTCAACATCTACCAATTTCTTCTCTTTGGTGAATACTGATGCAAAGTATTCATTTAGTACCTCGCCCATTTCCTCTGGCTCCACACATAGATTCCCTTGCCTATCCTTCAGTGGGCCAACCCTTTCCCTGGCTACCCTCTTGCTTTTTATGTACGTGGAAAAAGCCTGGGGACTTTCCTTAACCCTATTTGCCAATGACTTTTCGTGACCCCTTCTAGCCCTCCTGACTCCTTGCTTAAGTTCCTTCCTACTTTCCTTATATTCCACGCAGGCTTCGTCTGTTCCCAGCCTTTTAGCCCTGACAAATGCCTCCTTTTTCTTTTTGACGAGGCCTACAATATCACTCGTCATCCAAGGTTCCCGAAAATTGCCGTATTTATCCTTCTTCCTCACAGGAACATGCCAGTCCTGTATTCCTTTCAACTGCCACTTGAAAGCCTCCCACATGTCAGATGTTGATTTGCCCTCAAACATCCGCCCCCAATCTATGTTCTTCAGTTCCCGCCTAATATTGTCATAATTAGCCTTCCCCCAATTTAGCACATTCATCCTCGGACCACTCTTATCCTTGTCCACCAGTACTTTAAAACTTACTGAATTGTGGTCACTGTTACCGAAATGCTCCCCTACTGAAACATCTACCACCTGGCCGGGCTCATTCCCCAATACCAGGTCCAGTACCGCCCCTTCCCTCGTTGGACTGTCTACATATTGTTTTAAGAAGCCCTCCTGGATGCTCCTTACAAACTCCGCCCCGTCTAAGCCCCTGGCACTAAGTGAGTCCCAGTCAATATTGGGGAAGTTGAAGTCTCCCATCACCACAACCCTGTTGTTTTTACTCTTTTCCAAAATCTGTCTACCTATCTGCTCCTCTATCTCCCTCTGGCTGTTGGGAGGCCTGTAGTATACCCCCAACATTGTGACTGCACCCTTCTTATTCCTGATCTCTACCCATATAGCCTCACTGCCCTCTGAGGTGTCCTCTCGCAGTACAGCTGTGATATTCTCCCGAACAAGTAGCGAAACTCCACCCCCCCTTTTACATCCCCCTCTATCCCGACTGAAACATCTAAATCCTGGAACGTTTAGCTGCCAATCCTGCCCTTCCCTCAACCAGGTCTCTGTAATGGCAACAACATCATAGTTCCAAGTACTAATCCAAGCTCTAAGTTCATCTGCCTTACCCGCAATGCTCCTTGCATTAAAACATATGCACTTCAGGCCACCAGACCCGCTGTGTTCAGCAACTTCTCCCTGTCTGCTCTGCCTCAGAGCCACACTGTCCCGATTCCCTAGTTCTCCCTCAATGCTCTCAACTTCTGACCTATTGCTCCCGTGCCCACCGCCCTGCCATACTAGTTTAAACCCTCCCGTGTGACACTAGAAAACCTCGCGGCCAGGATATTTATGCCTCTCCAGTTTAGATGCAACCCGTCCTTCTTATACAGGTCACACCTGCCCCGGAAGAGCTCCCAGTGGTCCAGATAATGGAAACCCTCCCTCCTACACCAGCTGTTTAGCCACGTGTTTAGCTGCTCTATCTTCCTATTTCTAGCCTCACTGGCACGTGGCACAGGGAGTAATCCCGAGATTACAACCCTCGAGGTCCTGTCTTTTAACTTTCTGCCTAGCTCCCTGAACTCCTGCTGCAGGACCTCATGCCCCTTCCTGCCTATGTCGTTAGTACCACTATGTACAACTACCTCTGCCTGTTTGCCCTCCCCCTTCAGGATGCCCTCTACCCGTTCGGAGACATCCTGGACCCTGGCACCAGGGAGGCAACATACCATCCTGGAGTCTCTTTCACGTCCACAGAAGCGCCTATCTGTGCCCCTGACTATAGAGTCCCCTATTACTATTACTCTTCTGCGCTTTGACCCTCCCTTCTGAACATCAGAGCCAGCCGTGGTGCCACTACTCTGGCTGCTGCTGTTTTCCCCTGATAGGCTATCACCCCCGACAGTATCCAAAGGGGTATATCTGTTCGAGAGGGGGACAACCACAGGGGATTCCTGCACTGACTGCCTGCCCTTTCTGGTGGTCACCCATTTCTCTGCCTGCAACTTGGGTGTGACCACATTTACATAACTGCGATCTATGACGCTTTCCGCCACCTGCATGCTCCTAAGTGCATCCAATTGCTGCTCCAACCGAACCATGCGGTCTGTGAGGAGCTCCAGTTGGGTGCACTTTCTGCAGATGAATCCATCCGGGACGCTGGAAGCCTCCCGGACCTGCCACATCTCACAGTCAGAGCACAGCACCCCTCTAACTGACATTGCGTCAATTAATTAAAATTAAAATTTGTCTTTTTAAAAAAAAAAATTTTTTTTTTTTTAATTTCAAAGTTACTGTCAACTATCTGTTTCCTAGCACGAGATTTCTAATAGAAATGCGATAGCTAACTATAGTATTATGTACAGTTTTGGTTACTGGAATATAGGAAGGATGCAATTGCACTAGAGAGGGCGCGTACATAGGAAATTTACAAAGATGCTGCCAGGAAGCAAAATTTAAGCTCTTAGGAAAGATTTGATAGGCTGGGCCTATTTTCTTTGGTGCAGAGGAGTCGAGGGGAGATTTAGTTGAGGTGCACAAAATTATGAGGGGCCGAGGTAGAGTTGATAGGGAGGGCATATTTCTGTTCGTGTGGAGAGGTCAATACCCAGCAGGCGTGGATTTAAAGTCAAGTGATCAGTGGAAGGATTTGAGGGCAGATTTTTCACCCATCCATCACCACCTTAATAATTCACACTTTTCAACACCAGCACACGACAGCTGTGGAACATGCAATCTACAAGATGTACTGCAGCAACTTGCCATGTATTCTTCGACTGCACCTTCCAAAGCCTCAACCTCCACCGCTGAGCAGGGCAAGGGCAGCAGATGGGGCCACACCACCTGAACGCTCCTCTCCATGGCACACACCACCTTGACTTGGGAATATATTGCCATTTTTTCACTGTTGCGGGATCAAACTCCTTACTTAGCAGCACTCTGTGTGCACCTATGCCAAAGGACTTGAAATGTTTCACGGTCCACCTTTTCAAGGGCAATTAGGGATAAGCAATAAATACTGGTTTTTGCCAGTGATGCCCACACAAAAAAAGTATCAATGAAGAATACTACAACACAGCTGATTCAGGCAAGTATCACTTACTTGTACTGAGCTTCTACTCCAAAAGGTTTGCCAGGGAGATGATGGCAGAATCGTGCTCTTAATATCATTTGTACCTGTAAATCCAATGAGAAACGATAAAGATTATTCTATTTATAACAAGCATTATATAAACTTACATACGTTCTCAAAAGCAAAAAATATTTTTCTTTCATTTTCTCAGACATCTACAGACGCTGAAAGATGTCTTCATAGTAACGGGATATGGCGTTGACTCATCGATCGACTTTTCCAATGCGCCACAGCAAAAAACCGCACCGACCTCCTCAGAAGACAAACACAGGACACAACCAACATAGTACCCTTCGTCATCCAATCCTTCCCCAGAGTGGAGAAACTACGACATCTTCTTCGCAGCCTTCAACACGTCATCGATGAAGACGGACATCTTGCCAAGGTCATCCTCATACCCCCACTACTTGCCTTCAAACAACCACGCAACCTCAAACCATTGTTTGCAGCAAACTACCCAGCCTTCAGAACAGCGACCAAGACACCACACAACCCTGCCATGGCAATCTCTGCAAGACGTGCCAGATCATCGACATGGGTACCACCATTACACGCAAGAACACCACCCACCAGGTACGTGGTACATACTCATGCAACTCAGCCAACGTTGTCTACCTCATACAGGAAAGGATGTCCTGAAGCGTGGTACATTGGCGAGACCATGCAGACACTGTAACAACGGATGAACGGACATCGCGCAACAATTGCCAGGCAGGAATGTTCCCTTCCAGTCGGGGAACACTTCAGCAGTCAAGGGCATTCAGCCTCGGATCTTCGGGTAAGCGATCTCCAAGGTGGCCTTCAGGACGCGCGACAACGCAGAATCGCCGAGCAGAAACTTATAGCCAAGTTACGCACACGAGTACGGCCTCAACCGGGACCTTGGATTCATGTTGCATTACATTCACTCCCCACCATCTGGCCTGAGTGTGCGAAATCCTACCAACTGTCCTGGCTTGAGACAATTCACACCTTTTTAATCTGCTCTGCCTAGACCTGTAAAGACTTTGTTACCTGCAAAGACTCGCATTCAAAGTATCGTCTTGCATTTCTGACTTTGTCTATATATATGTTTCTGTAACCTACCTCTTCATTCACCTGAGGAAAGAGTAGTGCTCCAAAAGCTAGTGATTCGAAACAAACCTGTTGGACTTTCACCTGGTGTTTTAAGACTTCTTACTGCAGTCATAAAAGAGTGAGGTAATCATTCATTCATCCTAACCACCCACATGATTACAGATAAAAGGCTATTGTTTTGATAGCATGGAGTGTAGATAATTTGAAGGATTGTATTTAGTTCAAGCTACGCAAGTGATGGGATTTAGTGGGATACAGGTGATGTGATTAATGGGAGGAGCCATGTCTGTCTGTAGTTTTGCAGTTTGTTGTGGGATTTTAAGTTGAACAACAGTTTTGCCAAATACTGTTAGATTGAGCAGACTGGATCTTCCTGAAAGTTTCAGAGAGAGAATCTATCTCCAATGCTGAGCAAGTAATCAGTTTTGTTTAGTGGCATTTGAATTGCATTGGGTTGCTTAATTAAAATTAGTGACAGGCGCAGATAGTAAGTTTAAGTTTTTCCTTATATTTTAAGAATTGTTTTACTGATAACTGTAAAGCTATTTCTTTGATGTTATTGTGGTTAATTCTGTCTTCAAATTAAAGTTTGTTTTAATACAAAAGACACCTATTGGTCAGAGTCATCACTCCTGGGGTGAAGTATCCTTTCCTCACAGTTTTACAAATTGGAAAATTGCTTGGGTTTCTCAACCAGTATCCGAACAAAAAGGTCGTGTCTGGCCCAGTACCCTAACAACTTTAGCCTTCCGACCCTAAAGGTGCCTCTGGCTGCTAAGCAACAGCTCATTATTTCTCAACTCATGTTTATTCTTCATGCCGTAAACACTTGGAAAATAGTTTGAGACCTACCCCCATGCATGCAAACACCTTTGTTTAACATGAATCTAACTCGATGATTATTCGTCTTTCACAAAAACACAAAATTAAACCCACTTAAATATATACCTTATTTCTAATTTTTAACAATACAAATATAGATCACTTAAAACTACCTCGGTCTTCCTCACACAGCACATGAACTGCAGATCGCTGGACGGTTAAATATCATTGCAAAAGTCAATGAAGAAATCGTAGGGAATAGGCCAAAAAAAACACCAATGCACTCAGAAGATGGAGAAGCAGAAATCAGGTGGCAATCCATGCAAGGTAAGCATTAACCTTTAGGGTCGGAAGGCTTAAAAAAGTTCGAACCACTTTTTTGTTCGAATACTGGTCAAGAAACCCAAGCAATTTTCCAATTTGTAAAACTGTGAGGAAAGGATACTTCACCCAGGAGTGATGACTCTGACCAATAGATGCCTTTTGTATTGAAACAAACTTTAATTTGAAGACAGAATTAACCACAATAACACCAAAGAAATAGCTTTACAATTATCAGTAAAACAATTCTTAAAATATAAGGAAAAACTTAAACTTAGTATCTGCGCCTGTCGCTAATTTCAATTAAGCAACCCAATGCAATTCAAATGCCACTTAACAAAACAGATTACTTGCTCAGCTGTGGAGATAGGATCTCTCTCTGAAACTTTCAGGAAGATCCAGTCTGCTCAATCCAGATTTTTGCTCCTTAGTCACACAATTTCCTGGCTCGCCGGACCAGTCATTAGCTATAGGTCACCAATGATAAACCCACATGCATAATTACTAATGTTGGTTTTCAAAATCAGTTCAAAGTTGAACAGGTTAAAAAATAGTTTAAAAAACTAGTAATAAGTATACTTAAAATTAATTTACTTTGGCAAATGCTCCAAACTAATCAAGCATAGGTAGAAGCTACGGACCAATGATCTTCCAGCATTTTTTATTCGACCAAGATGATCAAAGGTTCCTTTCACGAGAGAGCTAGGTATACAAAACTGGATTAGACTGCAAGTAGAATATTGTGTACAGTCTGAGCACTGTACTGTAGAAAGGATATAGTGGCTTTGAAATTAGTGCAGCCAAGATTCAACAGTGTTACTCGGGTTCCAAAGGTTAAATTATGAAACTAGATTACATAAACTAGACTTGGATTAAATATGTTCAAGGGTGAGACGGACAGATTTTTAATTAGTATGGGAATCAAGGGGTATGGGGTTAAGGCGGGAAAGTGGAGTTGAGGGCTATCATATCTGACCAGAATCACAGAATACTACAGTGCAGAAGAGGTCCTTCAGCCCATCGAGTCGGCACTGACGCATGAAAGGCCCTGACCTGCCGACCTAAATCACGTGCCAGCACTTGGCCCACAGCTTTGAATGTTATGGCATGCCAAATACTCATCTATGTACTTTGTAAAGGATGGGAAGCATCCTGCCTCTATCACCCTCAGTGCATTCCAAACCGTCACCACTCTTTGGGAAAAGGTTTTTCCTCAAATCCCCCCCTAAACCTCCCACTCCTCACTTTGAACTTGTGTCCCCCTCGTGGAGTGACGTGGAGGCTTTGGAGAGGATGCAGAGGTTTACCAGGATGTTGCCTGGTCTGGAGGGTGTTAGCTATGTGGAGAGGCTGAATACAACATAGAACATTACAGCGCAGTACAGGCCCTTCGACCCTTGATGTTGCGCCGACCTGTGAAACCACTCTAAAGCCCATCTACACTATTCCCTTATCATCCATATGTCTATCAATGACCATTTGAATGCCCTGAGACTCGGACTATTTTCATTAGAAAGACGGAGGTTGAGGGGTGACCTGATAGAGGTCTACAAGATTATGATGGGAATGGATAGAGTGGATGTGCAGGCACTCTTTCCCAGGGTGGAGGGGTCAGTCACCAGGGAGCATAGGTTTAAGGTCCGTGGGGCAAAGTTTAGAGGAGATGTGTGAGGCAGGTTTTTTTTTTTACGCAGAGGGTGGTGAGTGCCTGGAACGCGTTGCCAGGGGAGGTTGTGGAAGCAGATACATTAACAGCGTTCAAAAGGCATCTTGAAAAACACATGGATAGGATGGGTACAGAGGGGTAAGGCACAAGGAAGTGCTGAGAGTTTTGGCTAAGGTTGGTATCATGATCGGTACAGGACGGTCGAAGGGCCTGTTTCTGTGCTATATTGTTCTCTGTGACTGATCCTTCAACTAAGGGGAACAGCTGCTCCCTATCCACCCTGTCCATGCCCCTCCCAATCTTGTACATCTTAGTCAGGTCACCCCTCAGTCTTCTCTGCTCCACAGAAAACAACCCAAGTCTCCCCAACCTCTCTTCATAACTTAATTGTTCCATCCGAGGCAACATTCTGGTGGATCTTCTCTCCACCCACTCCAGTGCAATTACATCCTTCCAATACTGTGGAGACCAGAATTGCAGTACTTCAAAATCTACTCTAGCCCTGGTCCCACCTGGCTCCATCATGACCTCCCTACTTTTGTAATCTATGCCCTGATTGATAAAAGAGAGCATCCCTTCCACCATCCTATTAACCTGCCTTCTGCCTTCACGTAGTTTTGCTCTTTGGAACTTCCCTGTGTTAGACATTCCATAGTAGACCTCCGTGCTAAATTACTCCTTCCAAAGTGTATCACCTCACTTTTCAGGGTTAAATTCCATCTGCCACTTGCCCGCCCATTGATCATCCCATCTATATCTTCCTGTAACCCAAGACACTTAACCTTACTGACAACCTGACCAATCTTTGTGTCATCCGCAACTTACTGATCCTACCCCCCACATAGTCATTTATATAAATGACAAACAATAGGGGGCCCAGCATGGATCCCTGTGGTACGCCACTGGTTACTGGCTTCCAGACACTAAAGCAACCGTCTGTCATCGCCCACTGTCTCCTACCGCTAGGCCAATATGAATCCACCTCATCAAATCACCTGTAACCCATGTGTATTTCCTTCTTAATACATCTTCCATGTGGGACCTTGACAAAGGTTTTGCTGAAATCCATGTAAATTACATCAACTACACACCGAGTCAGATGCTCAAAAAATTCAATCAAATTTGTGAGGCATGGCTTCCCTCTGACAAAGCCATGTTGATTAGCACTGATCAAACCTTGCCTCTCCATAGAATCTCTCCTTCAGAATCTTCTCCACGAGTTCCACAACCACTGACATGAGGCTCACTAGTCTGTAGTTCCCTGGCTTGTCTGTACAACTGTTCTTCAATAGTGGGACCACATTAGCTGTTCTCCAGTCCTCTGGCACCTCCACCGCAGCCAGAGAGGAATTAAAAATTTGGGGCATGATCTAGCTGAACAACGGAGCAGACTCGATGGGCCGAATGACCGACTTCTGCTCCAATGTTTCTATAGTCTTAGGATTCCCTAAAATATAGGGAAACACGGTGGCATTGTGGATAGCACAATTGCTTCACAGCTCCAGGGTCCCAGGTTCGATTCCGGCTTGGGTTACTGTCTGTGCTGAGTCTGCACATCCTCCCTGTGTGTGCGTGGGTTTCCTCCGGGTGCTCCGGTTTCCTCCCACAGTCCAAAGAGGTGCAGGTTAGGTGGATGAGCCATGCTAAAATTGCCCTTCGTGTCCAAAATTGCCCTTAGTGTTGGGTGGGGTTACTGGGATAGGGTGGAGGTGTGGACCTTGGGTAGGGTGCTCTTTCCAAGAGCTGGTGCAGACTCGATGGGCCGAATGGCCTCCTTCTGCACTGTAAATTCTATGATACAACAAGGTTTTCATGATTTTGAAAGGCACTGATAGGGGAGATAAAGACAAACTTGTCCACTGGTGGGAGGGACAAGTGAGCAAAAAGGATTGTCTCTGATTTTTTTAAGTTATTAGGAAACAAAGGGTGATTGGAGTGGAACCCACTCTCAAAACCAACTAATTGAGATCAAGACTATTGAATGCAATGTCACAAGGGACATAGAACATAGAAGCGCAGTACAGGCCCTTCGGCCCTCGATGTTGTGCCGCCGACCTGTGAAACCACTCTAAAGCCCATCTACACTATTCCCTTATCGTCCATATGTCTATCCAATGACCATTTAAATGCCCTTAGTGTCGGCGAGTCCACTACTGTTGCAGGCAGGGCATTCCACGCCCTTACTACTCTCCGAGTAAAGAACCTACCTCTGACATCTGTCTTATATCTATCTCCCCTCAATTTAAAGCTATTTCCCCTCGTGCTAGACATCACCATCCGAGGAAGAAGGCTCTCACTGTCCACCCGATCCAATCCTCTGATCATCTTGTATGCCTCAATTAAGTCACCTCTTAACCTTCTTCTCTCTGACGAAAACAGCCTCAAGTCCCTCAGCCTTTCCTCATAAGATCTTCCCTCCATACCAGGCAACATTCTGGTAAATCTCCTCTGCACCCTTTCCAATGCTTCCACATCCTTCCTATAATGTGGCGACCAGAATTGCACGCAATACTCCAAATGCGGCCGCACCAGAGTTTTGTACAGCTGCAACATGACCTCATGGCTCCGAAACTCAATCCCTCTACCGATAAAAGCTAACACACCGTACGCCTTCTTAACAACCCTCTCGACCTGGGTGGCAACTTTCAGGGATCTATGTACATGGACACCGAGATCTCTCTGCTCATCCACACTGCCAAGAATCTTACCATTAGCCCAGTACTCTGTATTCCTGTTACTCCTTCCAAAATGAATCACCTCACACTTTTCTGCATTAAACTCAATTTGCCACCTCTCAGCCCAGTGCTGCAGCTTATCTATCATAGAATTTGATAGATAAGCTATGTCCCTCTGTAACTTGTAACATCCGTCCGCACTTTCCACAACTCCACCGATGTTCGTGTCATCCTTGTACGCTCTCCTCCAGATCATTTATAAAAATGACAAACAGCAGTGGCCCCAAAACAGATCCTTGTGTCTTTACGATACTTGTTCCTCCATTTTCTAAATCATGTCTGTCCTTCACTCAAGATGACCTCCGGGTACAGCCAGGCCTTACTCAAGAATGACCACTGGCAATCCCAGAAGGAACGGGCGACATTCAACCTGGAAGTGAGCCCACATCAATCTTGGGGACGAAGTTCAGCTGCAAACCCTCAGCTAAACTATACAAGTAGATCACCAAGCAACAGCAAACGGACATTGGAATCCTGTGTGAATTACTTGCTGTGTGCTTTGTGGGTTACCAGGACAAGACAACGAACACACTTTGGAACCGGACTATGGACTGTATGAGAACCTGCCTCGGTAACATGAGCCTCGGTAACATGAGAAATCGCGCAGAGCAAGATATATACATGGCCAAACAATTTATACAACCATGAACTTGGCTCCGTGCTTTCATGAGTGTCAATCAAAAAAAAAATGTTTTTGATTTGACTTGGTCTTCTGGTTGTTCACATCAAGTTTCTAAACGCCACCTATATCGTCACTGACCCCTTGCAATATAACAAGGGATAAGGAACCAAAGTAGATGGAAAGAATTAGGCTAGAGATCAGCCATGATCTCACCGAACAGGCTCGAGGATCTGGATGGCTGACTCCTGTTCCAAGTCCCGTCAGCTTCAAGGGTTGACCAAGGGTTACTTCATGCAACTTTAACTTCACAGCACAAAACTGTAAATCTGATCAACTGATATTCTGGAGACACAAGTGTCAATGGTGTGGGTAATGGAAAAGCTCACACCGGGTTGATCATGAAAACTCCACGAACACAAAGACATATTGCTGGGACAGAGGCGAGTACGCTTTCTGATCCACGCACTGTTATATCAAGCAATGTCATATTTCACCTCAATACGCATTGTTCCCAAAACAATTAGTTCCAGTAAATTCCTGTGACAGTGACGATACTGAGTTCTTTTAGCTCTCAGTCTGGTCTCAGTCAAACTGGATTTGTAAGTATCAATCTATTTTATTTCAAACAGCTTGCAAGTTACACTCACCCTGACAAAGGCAGGAGACTATCGCCTCCCAAACTTTTCCAGAGTGAGTGAACAAAGGGACAAAGCATCTGTTTTCATATACATTCATGTAGCATCAGGTTTCGCATACACACGACCAAATAAGGTAACAGTAACAAATGCAAGATTCTCATAGGTCAAGGAATGTGTGAAAAAGACCTGGCCATATAAGCTGATCTTCACAATTACTGATCCTAATAGGCCCATTCTACATTCCTCAGCCCTGGGGCCCCTTTCACCCAGCATCCTCTGCACAAAGAACCGGTCCTAATGGCTGCCCATCCCCCCTTCTGGCCATGCTTTGCACAGCCCCTTTGTTCTGCAACCTGGACTAATGTCTAAAAATCCACTATCCTAAACTTCTGCTCACTCAACACTATCCTAACTGGTCATCCCAATCTAGTACCCTTCTCTTCAGTTCAATTCCTCAACAGCTGATGTATTTAATGGTTCACCTGGATGGCAAAAGTTATTGGAGGTCAATTATCTCAGGCCCAGAACATCACAACAGGAATTCTTTAACACAGTACCCCACATCCGACCATCTTCAGCTGCGTCATCAATGACCTTCCTGCATAATTTCAGAAGTGGGGATATTCACTGATGATTACACAACATTCAGCACCATCACAACTACCCAGATACTGAAGCAGTCCACGTCCATGCAGCATGTCATGGGCAATGTCCAGGCTTGGGCTGACAAATGGCAATTAACATTCACACCACACAAGTGCCAGGCAATGACCATCGCCAACAAGAGAGAACCTAACCATCTCTTCCAGACATTCAATAGCATTACCATTACTTAATCTTCCACCATCAACATCCTGTAGGTTACCAGTGACCAGAAACCGACATGGGTCAGCCATACACATTTTTGTTTAAAAAAAATCTTTTTATTGGCTTTCCTCATTTTATAAACAGTTGTTGTGTCTAAACATTATATTTTTCGTGCCCCCACTAATTTACTTAATTTTACAGAGAGGTTTGTTTTGTCCTTCATTCAACTAACTCTATGTACATTTTCTTGCCCTCTGGATCGGTCAATGATCTCTCTCCCCATCCCCGTTCCCCATTGGCTTCAGCACCCTTCCTCTTCTCTTGTGGTTTCCCCACCTTCCTTCCCCCAGTCCCCGCTGGTTGCGCAGTCCTTTGGTTCCTCATCTTTTGTTTCCCCCTAGCTTACTCCTCATTGCTGGCCTCGAACAGGTTTTCGAACAGGCCGACGAACTGACCCCATGTATCCAGGAGGCCTTCCTTTGACCCTCGGATGGCATAATTAATCTTCTCCAGCTGGAGAAATTCCGAGAGGGCTGCGAGCCAGTCTGCAGATTTGGGTGGTGCTGCCGATCACCAGCCTAGTAGGATTCTCCAGCGTTGGCCCCCTTCCCCATGTGTAACTCTGGCTGCTCCGATACCCCGAAGTTTGCCACTATTGGGCATGGCTTCACTCTCATCCCCACAACCTTGGACAATGCTTCGGAGAAGGCCGTCCAGAATTCAGCAAACTTGGGGCAAGCCCAAAACATGTAGGTGTCATTGGCCGGGCCCCTCTGGCACCGCTCACATTTGTTTCACCTCCGGGAAGAACCTGCTCATTCGGGTTCTGGTCAGGTGCGCTCTGTGCACCACTTGTGAGCTGCATTCAGCTTAGCCTTGTGCAGGAGGAGGTGGAGTTCGCCTTGCTCAGTGCTTCGCTCCAGAGTCCCCATCCTACCTCGGTCCCCAGTTCGTCCTCCCATTTTTGTCTGGTCTTGTCCAGTGGTGTTCGAGCTCTGTCCAGTAGCTGTCCGTATACTTTCCCACACAGCCCCCCCTTCTTGCTGATTGTGCCTATCAGGTCGTATAGTAGTGTGTTTTCTGGGGCCCCAGGGTACCCTCCTGTCTCTTTGCGGAGGAAGTGTTCCATTTGGAGGTGTCTCAATTCATGTCCTTTTGCTAGTTTCCACTTCCTCGTCAGTTCGTCCAGTGCCGCCAGTCTGCGTCCTACGCAGAAGTCCCCGACCGTCAGTTTGCCCCCATCCCGTCTCCATCTTTTGAACGTGGTATCTAGCATGGCTGGGGATAATCTCTGATTGCCGCAGATGGGGGCCCTGTGAGACATTTTGTTATCCCAGAGTGCTGTCTCTACTGGGTCCACGTTATCAGCATGGCCGCTACAACTAGGCTCGTTGTGTATCTTGCTGAGGAGGATGGGAGTGCTGCTGTAGCCAGGGCCCGGAGGGTCGTTGCTTTACAGGATGCCTCCTCCATTTGTACCCAATCTGTGTCGGGTTCTTGTACCCACCCCCTCACTTTTTCTGCCGTTGCTGCCCAGTGGTAGTATTGTAGGTCGGTAGAGCCAGGCCCCCTCTGACTTTTCCTCTTTGCAGTGTTGGTTTGGGAATTCTCGGGTTCTTACCGCCCCCACACAAAACACCATGATTAGACGGTCTAAGTTTTGGAAAAAGGACTTGGGGATGAAGATCAGGATGGATCTAAACAGGAAGAGGAACCTTGGCAGTATGTTCATCTTGATCGTCTGCAGTCTCCCCGCCAGGGAGAGTGGGAGTGAGCCCCACCGTTGAAGGTCTTTTCTTACTTCCTCCACAAGGTTGGTCAGGTTCCACTTGCGGATCTGTGTCCAGTCTCTGGGTATTTGGATCCGCAGGTAACGGAATCTGTTCTGGGCTATTTCAAACGGGAGCCCTTCAGCTCTGTCCCTCCCCCTTTTGGTTCACTGGGAATGCCTCGCTTTTGGCCAGGTTATGTTTGTAGCCGGAGAAGGTTCCAAACTCTTTCAGTATTTGCAGTATTGCCTTCAGTCCCTCCTGTGGTTTCGAGACAGAGAGGAGCAGGTCATCTGCATAGAGTGAAACTCTGTGCTCTCTGTCTCCTCGCTGGATTCCCTTCCAGCTTTTTGAGTCCCGCAGGGCTATCGCCAGGGGTTCGATCGCTAGTGCGAACAAGAGTGGGGACAAAGGGCAGACCTGCCTTGTTCCTCTCTGTAGCTGGAAGTATTCAGAGCTGGTGGTGTTAGTTCGGACACCCGCTTTGGGAGCATTGTACAGGAGCCTCACCCAGGCGGTGAATCCCGCTCCTCGACCAAACTGACCACACTCCACATTATATGGATGTGAGGTTGGAGACAAGCCGGGTCCAGTGCTCCACGTGGAGGCTGGACACGGACCTCCTGGCCGACAAGGCCTTCTGCCCAAAAATATCGCGGGCCACAGGCGATTACGTTAGTAACAACCAAAACGGGGAGGTCTCACCCTCCACGTTTTGGGAGGCACTGAAGTACGTGATCAGAGGAGAGATCATAGCCCACAAGGCAAGCACAGATCGGGAAGAGAGGGTGGCCAGGTAACAGCGAGTGGACTCCATTCTGTCAATGTCGGGGATTTCGGCCATGGTCTTCTTTATGAATTCTGTGTCGTCCCAGTTGGCAGCGTACACATTTACCAGTACGACCAGTGCCCCTTCCAGGACATCGTTGACCATGACGTACCGTACCGTTCCCCCTGGGTCAGTGACTGTCTTGGTTTCCGTAAACCTTGTCCTTTTGCTAATTAATATTGCTGCCCCCCTAGCCCTTGTCTGGCAGCATGAATGGTATGTCTGTCCCACCCAGCCCTTCCTTACCAGCAGTCAGTCCTTCTCCCACAGGTGAGTCTCTTGTAGGTAGATTATGTCTGCTTTTAGGCTTCTTAGGTGGGCAAAGACTCTGGATCTTTTCACTGGGCTATTGAGTCCCCTTACATTCCAGGTAACAATCCTGATAGGAGGGTTTCTGACCCCGGTCCTGCGGGATCACCCATACTTATCAGGTGGATGCGCCCCTGCACTCCAGGGTTTCCCTTTGCTCGGGGGCCATCCAAAATGGCCAGGGTCGCCCCTCTCTCTTGGGCCCCAGTCCCGGGGAACCCAATGTGACCGCCAGCAGTGTGCACGCCACGAGGGTGCGCCCCTGCACTCAGGGGTGCGTCAGCCATATACATACTGTGGCTACAAGAGCAGGTCAGAGACTGGGCATTCTGTGGCGAGTAACTAATCTCTTGACTCCCCAAAGCCTGTCCGCCACCTACAAGACACAGGTCGGGAGTGTGATAGAATACTCCCCACTTGCCTGGATGAGTGCAGTTACTCAAGAAGCTAGATGCTTTAATCGGCAGCCCACCCACTACCTTAAAAAACATTCACTCCCTCCACTGCAAATGTACACTGGCAGTGTGTACAATATGCAAGATGCACTGCAGTAACGCATCAAGGTTCCTACAACTGCACCTCCAAACCAGTAACCTCTACCCCCTAGAAGGATAAGGGCAGCAGATGTATTGAACATCACCACCTGCAAGTTTTGTCTCCAAACCCCTGACTTGGTGCGATCCCATTATCATTCCTTTACTGTTGCCGGGTCAAGATCCTGGAACTCCCTCCCTAACAGCAGTTCAAGGATCATTGAATTTACAGTGAAGAAGGAGGCCATTCGGCCCATCGAGTCTGTACCGGCTCTTGGAGAGAGCACCCTACTTAAGCCCACGCCTCCACCCTAACTCATAACCCAGTAACCCACCTAACCTTTTGGACACGAAGGGACAATTTAGCATGGCCAATCCACCTAACCTGCGCATCTTTGGACTGTGGGAGGAAACCGGAGCACCTGGAAGAAACCCACGCAGACACGGGGAGAAAGTGCAAATGCCACACAGTCACCAGAGGCCGGGATTGAACCCTATTGCCTGGAGCTGTGAGGTGGCAGTGCTAACAACTGTGCCACCCCATTTTAGAAAAGAAGGCAGCTCACCACCACTTTCGCCAAGGGTAATGACGGATGAGCAATAAATGCTGGCCTAGCCAGCATTGTCCACATCCTGTAAATGAATTTAAAAAATACAGCGGCAAAGTAAAGCTCCTCAGAAAAAAAAAAATGGACATTAGTTTCTAAACATCCTTCCAACAGTGTTATTAAGATATCAGGATTCCAACTAATCATGCAATGGGACAAGCGGATAGTTGCACAGGAGGTCATTCTGACCCATGCTCATCCCTGTACTGGCTAATTTCCCAAATCATATTGATTGACACTTATTTCAAACTGTGAAGAAAATGCTGCAGGAAAAAGACAGCTGAGCTGAGTGGGCAGATAGGTGGCAGTTGCAGTGCACTGCCAAGGACTGTGAAGTGATCCATTTTAAGCAAATGGAAACTGCAGAAATGTACCCTAAAAGGTAAAAAGTAAGAAATCTTTAGATTTATGAATTTGCACAACTAAAAGGTGGAATTGAAAATAGAGAAACTCACAAAAGAAAATGAAATGGGATTTTGAGTTTTACATGAATACAAGAGCAAAGTATTTTGGAATTTGTAGGAGACAGCAACTGGGACAGAATTGGAGTATCACATAATTCATCACATTCCAATATAGGAAGGATATTAAAGCCATAGAAAGAATACAGTGTCATCTTCACTAGAATACCAGAAATTACAGTTCATATTAAAAAAACTATCCCAATATTTTGACTATTCTGTTTACTGAACAGAAAAGATTGGTGGTGATGGGGGCTTGGGTGGGGGGAGTATGTTAGATTAATTGGAGCTGTTTATGCTGGACACAAAATAGCTTCCCATTTGTGAGAAAAAGCCCAACTGTGCATAACGTAACCTACTTACACGCATATATCATCCATCAGGCAAGAGATTCAAAAGTCTGAGAACACGCACGAACAGATTCAAAACAGCTTCTTCCCCGCTGTTACCACACTCCTGAACCATCCTCTTATGAACTGAACTAATCTCTCCACACATCTTCTCTACAGAATAATAATCTTTATTATTGTCACAAGTAGGTTTACATTAACACTGCAATGAAGTTACTGTGAAAATCCCAGAGTCGCCACACTCTGGCGCCTGTTCGGGTACACAGAGGGAGAATTCAGAATGTCCAATTCACCTAACAGCATGTCTTTCGTGACTTGTGGGAGGAAACCAGAGCACCCGGAGGAAACCCACGCAGACACGGGGAGAACGTGCAGATTCTACACAGACAGTGACCCAAGTCTTCACGGTGGAAGACACCAGTGGGATGTCAGAGCTCCAGGAGAATCAGGGGGCAGAGGTGAGTGCAGTCGCCATCACTAAGAAGGTTCTGGGGAAACTGAAAGGTCTGAATGTGGATAAACCACCGTCACCGGATGGACTACACCCCAGGGTTCTCAAAGAGATTGCTGCGGAGATTGTGGAGGCATTGGTGGTGATCTTTCAGGAATCACTGGAGGCAGGAAGGGTCCCAGAGGGCTGGAAAGTGGCTAATGTAACACCGCTGTTTAAGAAGGGAGGCAGAAGACGGGACATTATAGGCCGGTTAGCCTGACTTTGGTCACTGGTAAGATTTTTGAGTCCATTATTAAAGATGAGATCGCGGACTTCCGGGTGCGGCAATGACCAGCTGAGTCGCACTTCGGCACCTCCCGTTGGAACGGACTTTTGGGCTCTTAATAGGAGCCCCAACTGCAATTTAAACGGCCAAAAACACTGTGCGGTAAACCAGAAGGGAATCCCCCCGGACACGCATGGAAAAGGGAGAGGATAGCGGCCGGATTACGGAGAATCCTCTGGAGCAGCGGCAAGGAAGGGAAGCTCAAAGCAAGACGGCATCGGAAGGTGGCCGTTTGTTATGGGGCCCGGAGCAACAAGAGTTCCTGCGGCGCTGTGTGGAAGAGCTGAAGAAGGAGCTGTTGGCCCCGATATTACAGGCGATTGAAGGGCTAAAGGAGGAGCAGAGGACCCAAGAGCTGGAGCTTCGGGTCGTGAAGGCAAAGACCGCCAAAAACGAAGATGAAATACAGGGCCTGGTGGTGAAGGCAGAAACGCACGAGGCACAGCACAAAAGGTGTGTGGAGAGGTTGGAAGCACTGGAGAATAATTCGAGGAGGAAGAATTTAAGAGTCCTGGGTTTTCCCGAAGGCGCAGAAGGGGAGGACATCGGGACATATGTGAGCACGATGCTTCATTCGCTAATGGGATCGGAGGCCCCAACGGGCCCTTTGGAGGTGGAGGGAGCCTATCGAGTTCTGGCGCGAAGACCAAAGGCTGGAGAAATACCTCGAGCTATAGTGGTGAGGTTTCTCCGCTACAATGACAGAGAGACGGTCCTCAGATGGGCGAAGAAAACTCGGAGCTGTAGGTGGGAGAACGCGGTGATCCGCATATACCAGAATTGGAGTGCGGAGGTGGCTAGAAGGAGGGCAAGTTTCAATCGGGCTAAGGCGGTGCTTCACAAAAAGATTCAGTTTGGAATGTTGCAACCGGCGAGATTGTGGGTCACACACCAAAGGAAGCACCACTACTTTGAGACGGCAGAAGAGGCGTGGACATTCATTGTGGACGAGAAGCTGGAATAGTCTGGCGAGAGAAAGAGCTTCTGGGACAAAGCGGTGGGGTGATTATGTGGGGCAAGGAAGGGGAAGGGGATGATTTTTCAATTTGTTAATTCTGTGATCCTGTAACTTTTCTCTCTTCCCCATGTTGGGGGGGGTGAGTATGAGGAACTGTGGGCGCCGGCCATTAGGGGCGGGGCCGAGTGGGAAACGCGGGCTTTGTTCCCGCGCCATGGTAATTGTGGCGGGAACAGGGACGCAGGAAGGAGGGGGCCTCGCACAGTGGGGGCCGAGGACAAGGGGGGAAAGCCGAGGTCAGTCAGAGTTCGCTGACTTCTGGGAGCAACATGGGGGGTGCAACTACGCTAGAGGGGGATCTAGCGGGGGAGGGGGGGGGTTAACTGGGTTGCTGCTGCTAAGGAGAAGGGGGAGCTGTTATGGGATGGGGTGGTCGAGGCAGGAGGGCACCGTCGGGGGGCTATACGGGTACATGGGAACCGGGTGAGGAGCTGGGTTAAAAAAGGGGCTGGCTAGTCGACAAGGGGGGGGGGGGTAAAGAGCCCCCCAACCTGGCTGATCACGTGGAACGTGAGAGGGCTGAACGGGCCGATTAAAAGGGCACGGGTACTAGCACACCTAAAGAAATTAAAGGCAGATGTGGTTATGTTGCAGGAGACGCATCTGAAACTGATAGACCAGGTCAGACTACGTAAAGGATGGGTGGGGCAGGTGTTTCATTCGGGTTTAGATGCGAAGAATAGGGGGGTGGCTATCTTAGTGGGGAAACGGGTACTGTTTGAGGCAAAGACCATAGTGGCGGATAGTGGGGGTAGATATGTGATGGTGAGAGGCAGATTGCAAGGGGTGGTTCTGGTGAACGTATACGCCCCGAACTGGGATGATGCAAATTTTATGAGGCGTATGTTGGGACGTATCCCGGATCTGGAGGCGGGAAAGTTGGTAATGGGGGGAGATTTCAATACGGTGCTTGATCCAGGGCTGGACCGATCGAGGTCCAGGACCGGGAGGAGGCCGGCAGCGGCCAGGGTGCTCAAGGACTTCACGGAGCAGATGGGAGGGGTAGACCCCTGGAGATTTAGTAGGCCTAGGAGTAAGGAGTTTTCGTTTTTCTCCTATTTCCACAAAGTATACTCACGGATAGACTTTTTTGTCTTGGGAAGGGCACTGATTCCGAAGGTGACAGGGACGGAGTATACAGCCATAGCCATTTCGGACCACGCTCCACATTGGGTAGACCTGGAGGTAGGAGAGGAAAAAGAACAGCACCCACACTGGAGAATGGATATGGGCTTATTGGCGGATGAGGGGGTATGTTTAAGGGTGAGGGGGTGTATCGAAAGGTACTTGGAGCTTAATGACAATGGAGAGGTTCAGGTGGGAGTGGTCTGGGAGGCGTTGAAAGCGGTGGTCAGAGGGGAACTGATATCCATAAGGGCACATAAAGGGAAGCAAGAGGGTAAAGAAAGGGAGCGATTGTTGAAAGAACTTTTGAGGGTGGACAGGCAATATGCAGAGGCACCGGAGGAGGGACTGTACAGGGAAAGACAAAGGTGACATGTGGAATTTGACCTGCTGACCACGGGTAAGGCAGAGGCACAGTGGAGGAGGGCACAGGGTGTACAGTATGAGTATGGAGAGAAGGCGAGTCGGCTACTGGCCCACCAATTGAGGAAGAGGGGAGCAGCGAGGGAGATAGGTGGGGTGAGAGATGAGGAGGGAGAGATGGAACGGGGAGCGGAGAGAGTGAACGGGGTGTTCAAGGCATTCTATGAGAGGTTATATAAGGCTCAGCCCCCGGAAGGGAAGGAGGGAATGATGTGTTTCCTGGATCAGCTGGAATTCCCAAAGGTGGAGGAGCAGGAGAGGGCGGGACTGAGAGCACAGATTGAGATGGAGGAGGTGGTAAAAGGGATTGGGAGCATGCAGGCGGGGAAGGGCCCGGGACCGGATGGATTCCCGGTGGAATTTTATAGGAAATATATGGACCTACTGGCCCCGCTTTTGACGAGAACCTTTAATGAGGCCAGGGAAAGGGGGAAGTTGCCCCCGACTATGTCGGAGGCGACGATATCGCTCCTTTTGAAGAAGGAAAAAGACCCGCTGCAGTATGGGTCCTACAGGCCCATTTCCCTTTTAAACGTAGATGCTAAGCTCCTGGCCAAGGTGATGGCGACGAGGATAGAGGACTGTGTCCTGGGGGTGGTCCACGAGGATCAAACTGGGTTCGTTAAGGGGAGACAGCTGAACACGAACATACGGATGTTGCTAGGGGTAATGATTATGCCCCCACCAGAGGGGGAGGCGGAGATAGTGGTGGCGATGGATGCCGAGAAAGCATTCGACAGAGTGGAGTGGGACTATCTGTGGGAGGTGCTGAGGAGGTTTGGTTTTGAAGAAGGGTTTATTGGATGGGTACAGCTGCTGTATAGGGCACCGGTGGCGAGTGTGGTCACGAACAGGCAGAGGTCTGACTACTTCCGTCTTCATAGAGGGACGAGGCAGGGGTGTCCCCTGTCTCCGTTACTGTTTGCATTGGCGATTGAGCCCCTGGCCATAGCACTGAGGGGCTCCAGGAAGTGGAGGGGAGTACTCAGGGGAGGAGAAGAACACCGGGTATCATTGTATGCAGATGATTTATTGCTGTATGTTGCGGACCCAGTGGAGGGGATGCCGGAGATAATGCAGACACTCAGGGAGTTTGGGGAATTTTCAGGGTACAAATTGAATATGGGGAAGAGTGAGTTGTTTGTGGTGCATCCGGGGGAGCAGAGCAGGAGAATAGATGATTTACCGCTGAGGAAGGTAACAAGAGATTTCCGGTACTTAGGGATTCAGATAGCCAGGAGTTGGGGAACCTTACATAGGCTTAATTTAACAAGATTGGTGGAACAGATGGAGGAGGATTTTAAGAGATGGGACATGGTGCCCCTGTCACTGGTGGGTAGGGTGCAGGCGGTCAAAATGGTAGTCCTCCCGAGATTCCTTTTTGTGTTTCAGTGCCTTCCGGTGATGGTCACGAAGGCTTTTTTCAAGAAAATCGAGAAACGTGTCATGAGTTTTGTGGGGGCCTGGAAGACCCCGAGAGTGAGGAGGGGGTTCTTGCAGCGTAGCAGAGATAGGGGGGGACTGGCACTACCGAGCCTAAGTGAATACTACTGGGCCGCCAATATCTCAATGGTGTGTAAGTGGATGGGAGAAGGGGAGGGAGCGGCGTGGAATAGATTGGAGATGGCGTCCTGCAAAGGAACCAGCCTACAAGCACTGGCGACGGCGCCCTTGCCGTTCTACCCGAAGAAATACACCACAAGTCCAGTGGTGGTGGCAACGCTAAAAGTTTGGGGGCAGTGGAGACGACCTAGGGGAAGGACGGGCGCCTCGGTGCAGTCCCCGATAAGAAATAATCATAGGTTTGTCCCGGGGAGAATAGATGGGGGATTTGGAGCATGGCAGAGAGCTGGGGTTGTGCAACTGAGAGATCTGTTCGTAGACGGGACGTTTGCGAGTCTGGGAGCGCTGACAGAAAATTATGGGTTGCCCCAAGGGAATGCATTTCGGTACATGCAGCTGAGGGCTTTTGCGAGGCAACAGGCGAGGGAATTCCCGCAGCTCCCGACGCAGGAGATTCAAGAAAGAGTGATCTCAGGGACATGGGTGGGGGATGGTAGGGTGTCGGATATATACAGGGAAATGAGGGACGAGGGGGAGATTATGGTGGATGAGCTGAAGGGGAAATGTGAAGAAGAGCTGGGGGAAGAGATTGAGGAGGGGCTGTGGGCTGATGCCCTACGGAGGGTAAACTCGTCGTCCTCGTGCGCCAGGCTAAGCCTGATACAATTCAAGGTTTTGCACAGGGCGCATATGACCGGAGCAAGGCTCAGTAAATTTTTCGGGGTGGAGGACAGGTGTGGGAGATGCTCGAGAATCCCAGCAAACCACACCCACATGTTTTGGTCATGCCCGGCACTGCAGGGTTTCTGGGTGGGGGTGGCAAAGGTGCTTTCGAAGGTGGTGGGGCTCCAGGTCGAACAAAGCTGGGGGTTGGCTATATTCGGGGTTGCAGAAGAGCCGGGAGTGCAGGAGGCGAGAGAGGCTGATGTTTTGGCCTTTGCGTCCCTAGTAGCCCGGCGCAGGATATTGTTAATGTGGAAGGAAGCCAAACCCCCGGGCGTGGAGACCTGGATAAATGACATGGCAGGGTTTATAAAACTAGAACGGATAAAGTTCGCACTAAGGGGTTCGGCTCAAGGGTTCACCAGGCGGTGGCAACCGTTCATTGACTACCTCGCAGAACGATAAAAGAAATGGGAAGGTAACAGCAGCAACCCAGGGGGGAGGGCTCGGGTGGGTCCTCAGGGGTGTTTTTGTATAGATATTTGTACTTGGTTATGTATATTGGATTGTTTGATTTTATTATCTGGAGAGTTATTATTTTTGTTATGGCAGTTGCCATTTAGTTTACATATTATTTATTTACTTGTTAAAACGGTCACTGTTATTTATATTGTTTTATTGTTGTAAAAAAGGAAAAAAGTACTGTTTTGTTTGGCCGAAAAATTTGAATAAATATATATTTTTTTTAAAAGATGAGATCGCGGAATACTTGAAAGTGCATGATAAAATAGGACTGAGTCAGCGCGGCTTCGTCAAGGGGAGATCATGTCTGATAAATCTGTTAGAGTTCTTTGAGGAAGTAACAAGGAAGTTAGACAAAGGAGAACCAGTGGACATGATTTATTTAGATTTCCAGAAGGCCTTTGACAAGGTGCCGCATAGGAGACTGTAAAATACGTTAAGAGCCCATGGTGTTCAGGGTAAGATCCTGGCATGGATAGAGGATTGGCTGACTGGCAGAAGGCAGAGAGTGGGGATAAAGGGGTCTTTTTCAGGATGGCAGCCGGTGACTAATGGTGTGCCTCAGGGGTCAGTGCTGGGACCACAACTTTTCACAATATACATTAATGATCTGGAAGAAGGAACTGAAGACACTGTTGCTAAATTTGCAGATCAACAAAAATCTGTAGAGGGGCAGGCGGGCTGCAGAAGGACTTGGGGCAGGCAAGGAGAGTGGGCAAAGTGGCAGATGGAATACTGTGTGGAAAAATGTGAGGTTATTGGAAGGAGGAATGGGGGCATAGACTATTTTCTAAACGGGGAGATGCTTAGGAAATCAGAAGCACAAAAGAGCTTGGGAGTATTTGTTTACGATTTTTTTAAATTTAACATGCAGGTTCAGTCGGCAGTTAGGAAGGCAAATGCAATGTTTGCATTCATGTTGAGAGAGCTGGAATACAAGACCAGTGATGTACTTTTGAGGCTATATAAGGTTGTGGTCAGACCCCATTTGGAGTATTGTGAGCAGTTTTGGGCCCCGTATCTAAGGAAGGATACGGAAAGGGTCCATTGGAGGTTCACAAGAATGATTCCTGGAAAGAAGAGCTTGTCGTATGAGGAACGATTGAGGACTTTGGGTTGAGGACTCGTTGGAGTTTAGAAGGATGAGGGGGATCTTATTGAAACTTACAGGATACTGCGATGCCTGGGTAGAGTTGGACGTGGAGAGGATGTTTCCACTTGTAGGAAAACTAGCAGAGGACACATTCTCAGACTAAAGGGACGATGCTTTAAAACAGAGAAGAGGAGGAATTTCTTCAGCCAGAGGGTGGTGAATCTTTGGAACTCTTTGCCGCAGAAGGCTGTGGTTGCCAAATCACGGAGTGTCTTTAAGACAGAGATGGATAGGTTTTTGATTAATAAGGGGATCAGGGGTTAAGGGGAGAAGGCAGGAGAATGGGGATGAGAAAAATATCAGCCATGACTGCATGGCGGAGCAGACTCGATGGGCCGTGTGGCCTAATTCTGCTCCTATGTCTTCATGTCTAAGCCGGGAATAGAGCTCAGTGCATCACCGGGGCTGGTTTAGCACAGGGCTAAATCGCTGGCTTTGAAAACAGACCAAGGCAGGCCAGCAGCACGGTTGAATTCCCGTACCAGCCTCCCTGAACAGGTGCCGGAATGTGGCGACTAGGGGCTTTTCGCAGTAACTTCATTTGAAGCCTACTTGTGACAATAAGAGATTTTCATTTCATCTTTCATTACTCCATAAACAATATCTGCTAAATGTCTGCCGATATCCTCCTGATGTCCACTACTTAGTATATTTCCAAGTTGTTATATCCTCAGTAAACTTCAAAATTGTACTCCTTGTCCTCCAAGACGAGATTATTTCCATACCCGAAAGAAAAAGTCCTGATATTGCTCCAAATGACTCCACTGTAGACTTTTGTTCCTGACAGAAAAAAGATCCCTCCACCAGTACTTGCTATCCCCTATCCCTTCACCAGTTCTGTATCCAAGTTACCACCATGTGCTTCCGTTACTTCAAAAGAAATCAATCGGATTAGTCAGACAATTTGCCACAGAGAAGTCTGTGCTGGCTGACGATTATTAATTCATGCTTCTCAGAACGAGAAGTCTCTTGGATAATGATCTCTGGTAGTTTTCCTACCTCTGACAATAAACTGATTGGCCTGTAGTTATTATGGTTATCACTTTTTGGTTTTTGAACAGCTATGTATTTTTTTATGTTCAGCTCAACTCAAAGGCAGTTATTCTGAAAGGAACATATCACTGCAGCCAATCCAATGCCACGTCTCCTCTATTGTGAGTAGGGAAATATATTGTGAATATTTTTCACAGCGTTTTCGTAATACTTCCTTTTCAGTCCATCACATGTCCATTTGCCATTCTTCATTCTCAAGAGACCACTTGCTTCAAAACCTCTTGCTCCAACATCACGAACTAATGCGCTCATTGATGCCAATCACTAACACATAACACTATCTCTGGACTGAAGATTTTGTCTTGGCACTTAATGCTGTGTGTCATTTGTAAAATGCTACTCCTGCTGGTAAACATTTAAGTGCTGTAAATACATTGCTCAGGCTCAGAAGTATACACATCCCATGTTAACATCATTTGTTGGACTTCTTAAACAACTAACCTTGGATTTCAGTTTTCTCGCTAGTACGGTGCAGGATTAGGAAAGAAAGAACACAAATGGAAAACGCAGTACTTACCTGGATGAGTTGCCTTCAATCAAAATCAGGCAATACATAGAACATACAGGGCAGAAAGAGGCCATTCGGCCCATTGAATCTGCACCGACCCACTTAAGCCCTCACTTCCACCCTATCCCCGTAACCCAATAGCCCTTCCTAACCTAACCTTTTTGGTAACGAAGGGCAATTTATCATGGCCAATCCACCTAACCTGCACGTCTTTGGACGGTGGGAGGAAACCGGAGCACCCGGAGGAAGCCCACGCAGACACAGGGAGAACACGCAGACTCAGCACAAACAGTGACCCAGCGGGGAATCGAACCTGGGATACTGGCGCTGTGAAGACACAGTGCTATCCACTTGAGCTACCGTGCTGCCCTTTGCAAGATTATTCTATTTGTTTGAACTGAACTGGTTGCTTCCCCCAAATCAAACTATCAGGTAGAAGCTTGGTTCACCTAACAATCACCTCAAGTCAAAAGATCACAGACTCAAGACCAATTCCAAGATTTTACATAATCTCGATTGAAATTTTGGAAGTACATCTAGCAGCTGAATCGTTAAACCAAGCCTGCCTGCCTATTCAGGTAAACGTAAAAGATCCCATGGCACTAGACAAATAAAAACCAGCAAGTTCTCCCAGTGTCGTGATCAACATTTATCATCCAACCAACATAACCTGCGTTCTCTGTGCAAGCCAACTACCCATAGTTGCATACAGAACAATGACTACACGAGCATAAAAGATGCATTATTTTAACATTCTCCCACAGTGAAGTTTTATTGTATCACACGAGAGGTTTGCAATGCATTTGTTCGGGGGCTGGATGAAATTTAGCCACAACTTTCAGAATACGACCATGACCATACGGTAATAATGCAAATACATTAGAAAAGCTCATAGCTATTAGAAAGAAGAAGGTGCTCACTCGATTGCAAGAATTCAGTATAAAATTAATATTCATATAACTTAAAATGTAAATACAAACCTTAGTAATGCATTCGCCCAGAGAAAAGCTGTTGTCCTTAGATTTTCTTTTACTCATGATAAAGATTTTTCATAAACTGCAAAGTTAAAATGAATAATCATGATCGGCTCAATTCAAATATTTCACAATGAAGAGCAATATTTTTGCTCGGAGTGAGTCAGGGCAGCACAGTGGCACAGCACTTAGCACTGCTGCCTCACAGCGGCAGAGACACGAGTTCGATTCAGACCTTGTGTGGAGTTTGCACATTCTACCCGTGTGTGCGTGGGCTTCCTCCTACAATCCAAAGATGTGCAAGTGAGGTGGATTAGCTCTGCTAAATTGCCCCTTAGTGTCCAAAAGGTTAGGTGGGGTTACAGGGAGAGGTTGCATGGGCTTACGTAGCGTGCTCTTTAAGGGGCGGCATGTGGCACAGTGGTTAGCACTGGGACCAAGGCGCTGAGGACCCGGGTTCGAATCACAGCCCTGGGTCACTGTCTGTGTGGAGTTTGCACATTCTCCCCATGTCTGCGTGGGTTTCGCCCCCACACTAACTGGGCACTCTAAATTTATTTTATAGAAGGATACAAGATATACTACATGTCATATTTTGTGCTTGGTTTGTTAAGAAAGCCCTGTTGCTTCCTGGCACTATTTTTATTATGGTGAGATAGTGAGCACCAGCATCCACATAATCAAAACATTGAGACTCCAAATTATCTCGAGTGCTATGAGATTCAATGCCCATCGATCTTTATACCATAAACTGCTCCAGTCAATGAGGTAGTAGATACAAGTTAAGACTTTGACTGTAACAAAAACTAAAAGCAATATCAACTAAATAATTTGACAAAGTGCCATCCAGACCCAAAACATTAGCTTCCTTCTCTCTCCACAGATGCTGTCAGACCTGCTGCGATTGTTTCAGATTCCAGAGTCCACAGAAATTTGCTTTTATCAACTAAATAATATCTAGTAAGCAACTAATACACTAAGCTACATAAATTAATTTCACCTTGAACTTTAAACTTGACTGAAAGCCCCATGCCACAGTTACACTTAATTTCCTCCACAGAACTGCAGTTTTTAAAGGAACCTGTCCAACATCGCTTCTAACAGGTTCACTTATTCACCGAGGCATAACATCCCATGACTGTCAGAAGGCACTATTCTCAGTTTCCAGAGAAGTCCAGAAAGAAGTACAAGCAGTAAAACCCACTCCAGCAATTATTTCACCCTTTGCTTATGCCAGGGTGAATCTTCCAGATATCTCCAACTGCCACAGAATACATCTTTTCAACCAGAGACCATCTTCCCTCCTGCATTCTGCCTGGTAGTAAACAGAAACTCTCCCCGCTGCTGACCACACTCGCTGCAGATCTTAGTCTCCGTGACCTCTTTCTCTATGTCTGAAATCTCAGGAGATCTTTGCTTTACCCAAGTGCACTCAGGAATTGGATTTGAACTCGATTACCGAGTTACAATGGACACTTCAATGTCATTGCACATCCAAACTGCATATAAAACACTTTAGGACGTCCTGAGCTTTAATCAGGCAATTCCTTCTTTCTCTCACAAAGGGCATAAATTTAGCCTTGATACAGGAATAGATTATTGATGACACAGGATCAAGATATTGCGGTTCTGCACACAAATTTCAAGGAGCTCCGCTGTTGAACTACTCAGCATTTCTTTTCATTATTCATTTGGAATTATGTTAAATGACTCCACCAGACCGTTGCTTGTATAATATACAAGTAGAAATATCCCGGCCACTGCGTACTGTTGGTAATCAGTCTTCAGAGCGCAGCACTAACAGACAACATCTTCGTTTGGGAATGTGCCAGCTTGGCGAACTTTACATATGAAAAAAAAAGAACCACTGGAGTGGAAACCTGCAGCATTGAAAGGGGCATTTGACCCACTGGCATGAATCGAGTCTCTTGTGAACAATCGTGCAAACAGAAAATGAAACCCTAACCCATCAATACTTTGCACAACACAACCACTGCCTCGTGGAACAAGTCTTGTCTTTATTGACATGGGGCTGAGGGAAACAGAAAAATGATTGAAATTTCTCCTCATCTCAGTCCCAAATGGTTTAATCACTTACTCTTAGATTGTGACCCCTGGTTCTGGGCTCCTTTCTGCACCTAGCTTGTATGGTCCTGTTAGAATTGTATAGGTTTCTATGAGACCCCCCCCCCCTCCCCACCCACCAAATTCCTCTAAATACCAGCGAATGTAACCCTAACTGACTCAATCTCTCCTCATACGTCAGTCCCAGCATCCCAGGAATCAGTCTGATAAACCTTTACTGCCTCTATAGTAAGAACATCCTTCCTCAAGATAAGGAGACCAAAACATCACACAATGTTCCAGGTATGGTCTCATCAAGGGCCTGCATAATTGCACCAGGACATCCCTGCTCCTATCCTCAAATCCCCTTTCTTTTAAGGCCAATATACCATTTGCCTTTTTTGCTGCATGCTTCCTTTCAGCGACTCATGTAGATGGACCCGTTGCACACACCCCTCTCTCAATCTATAGCCGTTCAGATAATAATCTGCTTTCCTGTTTTTGCTGCCAAAGTAATAATAATCTTTATTGTCACAAGTAGGCTTACATTAACACTGCAATGAAGTTACCGCAAAAGTGGACAACCTCATATGATACTGCATCTGCCATTCATTTGCCCACACACTCAAGTTGTCCAAATCACACCGAAGCATCTCTGCATCCTCCTCACAGCTCACCCTCCCACCAGGTTTGTGTCAACTGCAAATCTTGTGATATTACATGCTGTTCTCTCACTTACATATGTATCGTGAATAGCTGGGGTCCAAGTATTCATTCCTGCAGCACTCCACTAGTCACTGCCTGTCATTTGTAAAATGGCCCATTTATTCCTCCTTTGTTTCCTGTCTCCCAGTCAGTTTTCTATCCATCTCAATACACTACTCTCAATCCCATGTGCTTCAATTTTACACACTAATCTCTTATATGGGACTTTGTCGAAAGCCTTCTGAAAGTCCAAATAAACCACATCCACTGCTTCCCCTTCATCACCTCTATTTGTTACATCCTCAAAGAATTCCAGTAGATTGCCAAGCATGAATTCTCATTTGTAACCCCATGCGGACTCTGTCCAATCCTGCCACTGTTTTCCAAGTGCACTGTTATTAAATCTTCGTCTCATGGTCTCTAGTATTTTCCCCAAAACCGACGAGGCTGACTGCTCTATAATTTCCTGTTTTCTCTCTGCCTCCCTTTTTAAATAGTGGGGTTACATTAACTACCCCTCAATCTGTAGCCGATACAATCTTGGAAGATGACCGCCAATACATCCGTCGTTTCTGGGGCTACTTCCTTAAATACTCTGGTATGTAGATTATCGGGCCCTGGGGATTGTTCGGCCTTCAATCCCATCAATTTTCCCAACACCGTTCCCTGACTAATACTGATCCTCCTTCAGTTCCTATCTCTCTTACTAAACCTTGCGTTCCCCAACATTTCTGGTACGTTGCTGGTGTCCTCCTTTGGTGAGCACAGAACCAAAGTATGTATCAGATTCCCCATCCCCTCCAAAACAAAAAGGACAAACCCAAACCAGCATGTTGGCAAAAAAAAAAGATTAAGAATTGCACTGGCTTGGGGGTGGGGAAAGAGATATGCAAGACCAATTTTTTTTTAAATTTAGAGTACCCAATTAATGTTTTCCAATTAAGGGGCAATTTAGCGTGGCCAAACCACCTACCCTGCACATCTTTGGGTTGTGGGGGCAAAACTCACGCAGACACAGGGAGAATGTGCAAACTCCACACCCACAGTGACCCAGAGCCGGGGTCGAACCTGGGACCTCGGCGCCGTGAGGCAGCAGGGCTAACCCACTGCGCAACCTATGCAAGACCAATCTTAAAGAAATCGTTGCGATGGATCAAATCGGCATCTCCCAATTGAACAAACAAGCTGAACAGAATCAAGAACGTTGGGAAAATAATGATAACAATTCGGACAAAAAGAGTGCTGAGGATTCACCACAGGAGCCTGAGGATGGATGGGGGGGGGGGGGGGGGGGATTTAAAACAGCAAACGTGCCCACAACTAATATCTCAGATCTCCAAACTTATGCATAAAGAAAATTATGGGGAGGGGGTGTATTATTCATACAAATATAAAATTGAAACATACAAACATAATGGGAATTGACCCATATTTAAAAGCCAGGCTGCACCTACCTGAGCCGCCGGGCCCGCCCGCGCGCTCTCTCCCCCTCGCTGGCTCACTCACTGCCGATCGTCGCTCAGGTAACCAAGCGCCTTTGTCTAATCCCGCCCCCAGCGCCCTTTGCCATCTAACCCGCCCGTGACCTCCCACCTGCTCCGTCACTCGGTTCGCAACGCCTCCCTCTCCCCCCGCGGCATTCTGGGCCATCTCCGTCCTGGCACATGCGCAGTGCCCCGGGTATTTTCAGCTGCAGGTTTTTTTTTTCTCTCCTCTCGTTCTCTCTTGCCCCTCTCTCTCTCTCACCCTGCCTGCCTCCCTCTCTCTCTCCGCACCACCCCCCCTCCCTCCCACCCTCTAGTCTTTCTGTGCAAAGCTCCTGCGAAGTCCCCAGAAATAAAACGGCCGTTTCTCTCTTTTTGTTATTATGAGTCCACATTCCCAACCGGATACATCCCGAGCGTCTGAAAAACTTCCTGGATACCTCCCTTAACAACCAGCCGACCTCCAGGGCCTGGCCAGCAGCCTTCTAAGTGCCATTTGAGCCCTTTATTACCCTTTGTTTTTGACTTTTTTTTTGAAACGAAAGCTTTGGCGAGGGAGGAGGGGGGGGGCAAGAGTTGAAGGTAAGTGGTTGCAAAGCAATTCCCAGCCTCGTTTTTTTTTTAAATTTAAAAAAAAGAGAAAGATCTTTATTTTATATGAAGTGTAAATTTTACACTAATATATAAATATTTCTCAGTGTTAAGAATGTGGTCCTGTTGGAGTTTGGGGTGTAATTTTTTTTAGGTATATTTCGCAGAAGAGGGACGTTGCTGGCTCCTGAAAATGGGGTTTAATCTGGTTTAAAGGCTTCTATTTATCCGCCCCCTCTTTGCTGCTGCTGCTGATGATGATGCTACGTTGCAGGCCACGGCCATGCGTGACTGCTGTTTACAACAGTCCAACTTCAGCTCTTGTGGGTACCAACCCCGCAGTAATCAGAGCGGTTGTTCCATCCTGATGCAAAAATGTGTTTGGATATCTGGAAGGAGGGGGGGGGGCGGGTTGCAGTAGGATCTGCAGATTGGTATGCATTCTCCCCCCCCCCCCCCCCCCCTCTGTTTGAAAATGTGAATCGACTGGCAGTTAAGATACCGTCATGTTTGTGATTTTTCATATTTTGCATATTTACAGGCCCAGTAGGATATGGATTACAATACCTAGGATTTCAAACCCAAAGAAACATTTGGAGTTGAAGGGTTTAAACATTGTGCAGTTTTGCCATCTCTCACTCCAGTATTACATTTTTATTACAAAACTCCAGGGATTTAATGTTTAAAAAAAAATAAATGCACAATGTTAGAACTGATGTGCTTGGTGACTTACTCTGCATATATATATATGTTGATATTGTTCCATAGTGTTGTTTAGATCATAGCTTAGTGTGAAGATGGTTTTGCTTGGAAAAGGAAAGGTTCTGATGCTCTATGTTTTTTAACCAAGAAACTTTAATTACATTTTGAAACTGCGCTGTGATGTACATTGAATTTATATATTAAACATATAGCAGCAACTGATTTAATTGCCAGTTGGCAGTTTTGATTTAATGTTCTGTGCTTTCTTTTGTTTTATAATTAGTGTAATTTCAAGGGACATTTTTATAGAAGTTGCAGAAAATATTAGTTATTTTTACAGTGTTCTTAAATGCTGTTAATTTGAAGTTCTACAATTTCGTTCCCTGGTCCGTTTGTTGACCTACATTAAACTATGAAATAAACTTTTCTATATTTGTTTGATTTTTGTATATCCCATTCTCCTTGTTTTTTGTTTTGCATAATACCCAAAAGATTGATTTCTCGCCTAAGTGGTTGTGTTGGGGTTGAGGTGGTTCCAAGATGACACACCTCTTGATGGAAGCTTAAAAGTGATTGCACTTTTTGCATTAAGTTTTGGCAAACTATTTCCTGAACTAATTAGATCTGCACCACCCCTCCAGCGTAATGTTAATTGTATTCATAGCTCCTAAAGAATTGGACCTATGATTGCATCCTGGGATTCTTCCCACTTGGCTGTAAATAACCCAGTGTGAAATAGCTCAATGGGTAACGTGGTCCTTCTTAAATGAGCATTTGTGAAAAACTGCAACTTTTTAGCTGGTTAAACAGTAACTCTGTATGTCCATGTAGGCAGTCACAAAACCTTGACTTATGTCAATCTGCACTTAAATTCATTGGTGTTGAATGAATGGGATCGTATTTGAGGTGAGCATATTGGGCACACAGAAGTCCTACAGGTTTCCCAGTGGCTTGATTTCGAGCTCTGTCAAGATGATTTCTTGTATCAAGAGATTTTGCTGACTTAAAACAATGGTTTTATTTTTCTCTCTTTAAATTGTCAACTGTACTCTTCTGGAAAGTAGATATGGTTTGAGCTGATTACATCCCAAAATTAGTTGTATTCTTATTTTGCTTCAAAGTCTTCAAATTCAAATGAGTGGCAAGCATTCTTAATGTAGCAATATACTGTACTGTCATATATCTTATTCAAGGAAGACATATTTTTATGCCAGTACTATATGTTTCATCAAATTTTATGCCGGCTTAGAGAACCTTTTCTGAAAAATTGGTAACATTTGACCTATGTTAGTTACGATAAATATACAATGCTTGAAGTCTCGATGCAATGATGTTGCTGAAGTATCTGCCATTTATCCAGCAAGTATATTGAGCATTTTTGTATTTTCATTTTCAGAATTATAAAATTTTAAGAGGAAAATTTGTGCGGTTTGTTTAAAATTTTGTTTTCAAAATATATGATGTGCCTTGGGAAAGGTTTGAACAAGTACTGCTGTTGTAGCAGCCTTCAATGTAGTATTATCTCCAGAAATGCTCTTCAAAATATGTTACTATTGTTTTAATTTTAATGAATGTCTTCATTTTTATTTTACAATCATTCTCCTGCACGAATTATGATCAGTATATACTATCTCCTGTCAAAAAAAGGTGCTTGATAACTGATGCTACAATCCTTGACAGGATAGATGCTGAGAATTATGTTTCCCTTCGCTGGGAAATCAAGAACATGAAGTCACAGTTTTAGAATACAGGATTGGCCGTTTAGGACTGAGACGAGGGGCAGTTTCTTCACACAGGCTTTGCTAATCTTTGGAATTCGCTCCCAGAGAGCTATGAATGCTCAGTCATTCAGGATTAAATGAAATGAAAATCGCTTATTGTCACAAGGAGGCTTCAATGAAGTTACTGTGAAAAGCCCCTCGTTGCCACATTCTGGCGCCTGTTCGGGTAGGCTGGTACGGGAACTGAACCGTGCTGCTGGCTTGCCTTGGTCTGCTTTAAAAGCTACCTATTTAGCCCAGTGTGATAAACCAGCCCCTGCAGTGTGCTAAACCAGCCCCTAGTCAAAACAGGTTGATAGATTTTTTTGGTATTAAGGAAATTAGGCATTATGGAAATTAGTGTGGGAAGATGGAGTTGAGGTAGATCTTGTTTAATGTTGGGGCAAACTTGAAAGGTCAAGTAGCCTGCTTCAATTCATGTGTTCTTATGTATACATCTGTGTAAATTAGATTATTTTGTATATCTACAAGTGTAGCTTCAGCTGACTTGAGTGAGGCATACTCATTGAAACAATTGGTGACGTTTTATTTCGTTGCTATGGAGATGTTGCACACACAGAATTTCATCAACCCAAAAAAATGTTGTAAAGAAATATGTGCATGTGACACAATTGTGCAGCAATGAAGTGACTTACAACATTTATATTGATGGCTTATTGGTGCTATTGCTTGAATTGAAAATGGAAGTATAGTGTAAAATTTTGTATTAAGCCTTTTACTTGGAAAAAAATCAGTTTGCAATACTTTCCGATCAAAAACAAATTGGATTTCTATTTATTTTCAATATGCTTGTATTGTGTTTTTGTATAATCCTTTTGAGGAAGTTCATTGCACATATCCCTGTACATGCCTAAATCCTCCACAAAATTTGAATTGCTTGATTACATTGAGTTGTTAATTAGCTGTGCGTTGAGAATTTTCAAAAGATCGTTCTGATTTGTGATGTTAGGGCGGCACGGTAGCACAGTGGGTAGCACTGTTGCTTCACAGCGGCAGTGTCCCAGGTTCGATTCCCGGCTTGTGTCACTGTCTGTGCGAAGTCTGCACGTTCTCGCTGTTTCCTCCGGGAGCTCTGGTTTTCCCCCACAACTCCCGAAAGACGTGCTGTTAGGTAATTTGGACACTCTGAATTCTCCCTCAGTGTACCCGAACAGGTGCCGTGTGGCGACTAGGGGCTTTTCCCAGTAACCTCATTGCACTGTCAATGTAAGCCTTCTTGTGACAAAGATTATTATAATATTTCAGGTAAATACAGCATTTGTGGAGGGAAAAAGTTAATGTTTCAGGTCGCTGACCTTTTGTCAGAACTGAAAAGGTTAGAGATGCAGCAGATTTTCAGCAAGTACAGGAGCAGGAAAAGTAGAGGGAAAGAACAAAAGGAAAATACTATGATCGGGTGGAAGGCAGTGACAAACGGGATATCATGCAAGGTAAAGGAGATGGTATAAGTAAAGAATCAGAAGGTTGCTCTCGAGAAAGTGTAAATGGGAATAGCAGAATCATCAAGGCACGGTAGCACAGTGGTTAGCACTGTTGCTTTACAGCGCCAGGGTCCCGGGTTCAATTCCCGCTTGGGTCACTGTCTGTGCGGAGTCTGCACGTTCTCCCTGTGTCTGCGTGGGTTTCCCACAAGTCCTGAAAGATGTGCTGTTCGGTGAATTGGACATTCTGAATTCTCCCTCAGTGTACCTGAACAGGTGCCGGAGTGTGGCGACTAGGGGATTTTCATAGTAACTTCATTACAGTGTTAATGTAGGCCACTTGTGACAATAATAAAAATTCTTATTAAGATTATTATTAGTAAAAGATAGACGCAGAAGTTATGATCTGGAATATTTGAACTTGTGTTGGGAGCCTGGAAAGGTGCCTAATTGAAAGGTGGGATGCTGGTCATCAAGCTTGCATCGATGGCAGAGGTCACAATGGGAGGGCGAATGGAGAAATAAAATGGTAAGTAACCATAAACTAGTTCACACATGCAAACAGAGCAGAGGAGTTCCACCAGGCATATCTGCCACCACCAAACTTATCTCCCACCCCCCTAACCAAAACCATACTCAATTCACTAAGATTGTACAAAATCACTGAGAATTATTCTGCAGCTAATGCTTCAAAAAAGTTGATCAATAGCTTGGTAGTATCAAGGATTTAGTTGTTTTTAATTGATAGCTTAATGGTTAGGTTTGTTCGATATTTTTGGCTAGTCTATTGTTAAAAAATATGGCGGGCTTTTTGCAAATAATGTTTAATTAGCCGCAAGGGCAATGGAATTTGCCTCAATTGCTAGCACATTTTGCATGAATATCTACTGAACATGGCCATCGGAGAAAATTATTTTATGATGCGAAGCATCTTGGTGGCCTCTCGAACACTGCTGCATTTTGTATAAATCAGTCCATGCATTGATATTTTGCATCTGTAAAGACCATTATGCTGCAGTTATGTGGAAAATTTCACCCATTTTCAATGTTTTGATGAAGACAACAGAAGCAACTGAACATTTAATATGATAAATTAGGGTTCATTTCATCTGTGGGAACAGGGAATGTTGCTTTTCTTTCACATGGAGGAAATGTTAAACTGAAAAGTGTTGAAACCGGTACAATTAACTTGGCAGTTACCTGCTTCTGTGGCTAATGTGAAGTGTAGTAGTTTCCGTAAAACATAAAGTTCTGTCAAGAAATTGTTAAAAATAGAGGCTTTGTATCTGAAATTAGAATATTTTTATTAATTAACTGGCAGCACAAAACCAACCAAATGTTTTTAGACGTGTGCATTGAACGATGGAAGTCAAGTTACTTTTTCTGACCCAGGGTTACAGTTTGAACTGGTTTCTGTGCTATACACAGTGGACTATCACAGTCCTCCAAATTTACAATTAACATGGAAATATAATTTTGGTATTTTATTGCTAGGAAGTAGGCTGTGATTCAAAGTTTATTTTTGTTTATTCATCGAGTATTCCAGACAACTTAAATCCGAGATACTAGATAGGAAGATATGTGTGCGTACGCGTTTGAAAGCGAGTAATAAGCAAGTTAACTTAGACTCCTCATGCTGAGTTATGTCATTACCATAATAGAAATGGTAAGAAATAGCTGAAGTAGCATGTTAGTTTAAATTCTGGTTTAGATACCTTTTTGCCAGCTGATATGAAGAAATTCTGTACGGTAGTGTTACTAAATGCAAAAATCAAATTTGAATTTGCAATTTTGAATATTCAGCTTTTTTCATAGTAATTTTGTTACTGTTATTGTCCTCGTTATACAAGCAATGTTGTCCATTAGAAACTGCTGACTTAATCACAGGTGTGGCTATTGTAACACTGCTTCAGCCACATGCGCTGACTGATGTTAGTAGAAAACACCTTGCTTACAATCTCAAGATAGGTACTTCAAATGTGATTTACTTAGGAAACCTCTACTACCATTCAGTAACAAGAAGGTAAAGCACTCACAATGATCAACGAACACTTGCGCACTTTTTTGCCTTGCAGTTTTACGAACAAACGCCCAAAAATCTGAATGTACTTAAATGCTGTGAAAGTGTGTTGAGATCGTATGCCTAACAATGGTCTTTTATACTTATCAGTAATGCAATTAACAACATCTGGATTCACAATTAGCCAATGTGTCTAATGGTTAATGCATTGGACAACATGCCCGAGGAGCACCTAATCTCATAAATTCAAAACCAATCTTCAATCTTTGTTGCTTTGGATGATTGCGAACTTGCATTAGAGGTTGTAATTAACATTTGTGTAATTGACTGGTCCTATTTTGTGCAAGCATTTATTTGTCTGAACAAAACTCTGACTTCTACACAATTGGCTTCACATAAAATACAACATGGACACTCGCCCTTGAGTCCAACCAGTCAGTATTGGTGTTTATTCTCCACATGAGCAGTAGTCTTCATCTTGTATGTGCACCCTATTCCCGTATGCCTTTTATCCTGTTCTCTGTCCTACATCTCATAAATTTGATTTTATATCTCTGTCATTCCAGACTCCTAAGCCACTGTTTATATTTGCATCCCTTCACCTTTTAAACACCTCCATCAAATTGCCTCATGATCTGCTCTGTTCCAACAAAAATGGCCATATTTAAAAAAATGATTTCTTCCTATTTGTATTCTCTTATACCAGACAGCTTCCTGGTGAATGTGGGCTGTACCTTTTTTTCTGTTGCTTCAGCATCCTTCCCTAGCGTGGACCCAAAACTTCAACTTCCAACTATGGTCTTACTGAGGCTTTATAAAGATTCAGCATTACCTCTAGACTTTTGTATTCTATTACTGTAAAGCCAGTACTCCATTAACATTTTTTAATATAACCTCAGCCACTTGAGTTGTTGTTGTTAATCTTCTGTGAATCTGGACTCCTAAATCCCTAAATTTTTCCATTTTATCCAATCAGCTCCCATTCAAAATATAATTGCTTTTTATTTCAACCAAAATGCGGCAACTCACACTTAATGACATTGAATTCCATCTGCCTTTTTTTTTTTTTGCTCACTCCACCATCTTATTGGTATTCCCTTGCAGCTTACTTTGGTCTTCATCATTACTTACTGTGCCTCATGCTGAAGTATTTTCTGTAAATCCGATGTGTGCAATGAACAGAGGTAGTTCCTGAATAAAATTCAGCAACACCTTCGATCAAGACTTTCTAAAAGTCCATGTATACGAGATCAGCTGCATGTTCTGCAGTCTTCATATCAGATACAGCCTAAAAGAATCCTATCGGGTTTGTCAAGCGCCATCTCCCTTTCTAAAATCTATGTTGGCTGCTTTTAATTATTTTCTCCATCATCTGGACATTTTGTAATTTTATCTTTAATTAAAGTTCTAAAATGCCCCCACCACAGATGTTAAACCAACTAGCCTATAATTACCCTGGCCCTTTCTGTCTCTCTTTGTGAAAATGGATACAAAATTGCCCACTCTCCAGTCCTCAAGCCTTAATAGAATAATGAAGTATAATTTCTCGGACCTCTGCTATTTCTTCCCCAGGATCATTCAGTGTCCCTTCAGACCCAGGAACATTTCCTCCTTTGATTTAACTGATTTTATTATTTTTAAAAGTATAGTGATTATATTTTAACATGATCTCACTGCTTGCCTTTTGTAAATGCTGAAACAAAATACTTAAGTAGTCTGCGACTTCATTTAGCTCACCATTACTTGACTATGTTCTTCATCCTGATATATTTGCAGAATACTTTACTGTTTTGTACCATTTTCTTGAATTTTCCTCCTCGAACTCCTTTATTTTGTTTCACAGAATCATAGAAGAACCATAGAACCCCTACATGCAGACGAAGGCTATTCAGCCCATCAAGTCTGCACAGACACTCCGAAAGAGCACCCTACCTAGAGCCCCCTCCCCCAACCTGTCCCATAACCCCGCATATTGATCATGGCCAATCCACCTAACCTGCACATCTTTGGACAGTGGGAGGAAACCGGAGCACCCGGAGAAAACCCATGCAGACATGGGAGAATATGCAAACTCTACACAGTCACCCAAGGCCCTTGGCGCTGTGAGGCAAGTGCTAACCACTGCAACTGTGTCATTTTCTTGATATCTGTAGATTCCTTGGGTTCCCTTCTTCAATTGTTCCTGAGCTCTTTCGCTGCAGCACTTAGAAGCTTAAAACACTTTCCCTATTTTATAGCCTTAAAATTGGAACGAGGCCATTCAGAAATGAAATCAGGAAGGACTTTAACGCAAATGCTGCCCCGAAAGGCTGTGGATGCTGGGACAATTGAAGCTTTCAAGACCTGAAATGGTTTGATTTTTGTTATTTAATGTTGGGTAGGAAAATGCAATTGAAATGCAGATAAACCTAGATTCTGTTCCTTTGCAAATTTGATCAAAATCTTCAAACCTGAACTCTCTTTTTAAAGATGGACTGAGGAAATAGCTAGGGCCAAATCTCGAACATTTTGATTTCAACAAGGATATAATAGAGTTTCCAATGCATATATGGGTTATTTTATAAATTTTTGCTTGCAGAAATGCCACGTAGAGCAACAGTTTGTTTTTACATTATCCCCTCTCCAATAAATTACTTGATAGAAAGCACAAATGTGATGGGAAGGATGAAACTAACAGGTTGTTTGTACTTATGGCAACTTTCACTTCTGACCTTGGACTTTTCGATCATGCTTTCAAATCCATGCTGCTGGCATGAAAAACTTCGTGAGGACGATCTCTCTTTCGACCTGAAATGAGTTGCATGTAGACATAGGCCAGTCTCACTGAGAGAGGCTACGGATGGCCATTGAGGGAAATGGAACCATAGCAAAGTGGAGCAGCATTGCAGAGTGGTATGAGGCATATTGTGAGTGATGGATAGAGGGACCTTATTTTGGATCTGGTTGTGATGTACCTATCACTTATGATGTACCTGTGAAATTGATATGTTGATAGATTTTTAGTCTCGAGGGGAATTGAGGGATATAGTTATTGTGTGGTAAAATGGAGTTGAAATTGAAGGTCAACTATGATTTTATTGAATGGCAGAGCAGACTTGATCTACCCCTGTCCCCAATGTATCCTCTAGGCTGTACAGCCACACAGCAACCTGAAAGCCCCAACACTGGCCTTGGACAAGTCAGCCTCCTGAAATTAGTGTGCCACAGCTGCACAAAAAAAGGGCCACACTCAAAAAAATAAAAATTAGTGGGGAATGTTGCCTGCTACTATTTCACATGCCCATATGTTCGAACCTGCTTCAAGCTGACAATACCATTATCATGTTGATCAGCTCAAACCTTTTTTGGTACCTAAAAATTTGATCAGGAAATGGAGCATCTTAATATGGTCATTATTTTGGAAGCTGAAAATCAAATGTTGAAAAGATTCTGCAAAATTTAGGAAGATTTCTTAAGGCCATAAGTTTCAGTGTTTCAAGCTGAAGGTTTGCGGAGGGGAACACGGATTTTGTTGTGGGATTATTTTTCCACAATTTCATAATATGTTTTGTTACGTTACTAAATTAATTTGAAATATTTAATGGATCTGGTCTGAAAGCTTGAGCAGAATTTAATTTATTCGAAAGTGTACTGTACCAGTTTTAATGTAGGATTTACATTTGTTTTTGCGATTAATTATCTTTTCAGCTGATAGTTTTCTGTGAAATGTACCATAACCAGTAAAGTACGTTGTGCAGTTTTGCAGCGATACTCCATGTAAGCTTTGTAAATTAAACTTGATTTGGAATGCAACTGTAATGTGTGGTATAGATCATAGCCATTGTGCTGCAGATATCCATTATTGCCTACATGGTGATTGTGAGTGGAATTTATTCAAAGCATCTGGATAATGGTGCAGTGGATTTGATGTCTTTAAAGGGGCAGAAGGAGCAAGTCACTAACCTCCATGATGTGAACTTTGAACTGCTGTACATTGTGTCAGTTAAATGAAGATCAATTTATAAAACCATTTATATTTTCCAGTTACTTTGCTAATCTTTTAGTTTAACATATTCACACTTATTTCATACTCTAACATAATACTTATTCTACTTTGCATGTAACTGTATTGATTTAAACTTCTTCACCTCTGGACTATGTAGTGGCTCCAGCTTTCAATTAAATTGAACAGCCTACACAACCAATATATTTTATTAAACCGCTAGATACATTTCTATGTACCCAAGACATACAGAGATACTTTCCAGCATACCGTAACAGGGTAGTAGATAGTGAACTGGAAACAGAGGAAAACAGGAATTAGGAGGTGTTAGAAGCATGGACAAAGAGAAGCACCCTTTCCAAGATTATTGACAGCAAAACGAGATGGTCCTGAAGAGATACTGAGGGAGGGAGTTTGGAGTTGACCAATGAAAAGTGATAGTATTTTAAGCAAGTAGATCATCTAAGCAAAGAGCGCTTGAATGAACATATGCTTTAGGAAACTGGAGTTGAGAAAAGGGTAAACTGTAGAGGAACCTGAAAGTGGGGACAAAAATCTTTGCAGGATGAGGAAAAAAATGCAGAGCTTAAGCATAGCGGAAGATGAAGCTCCATATGTTGGCCTTCCCAGTTTCAAGTGATAAGGACGTAGGTTAAGAGGGTTTGCGGACAAACCTGAAGTAGAAATGGAGCCAGGCAGTGTTTAAGATGAAACCTTGATAACTTATACTGAACTTGGGTTTGATCTAGATGTACAGGTCCACAGGTCACTGAAAGGAGCAACCCGGGTGGAGAAGGTATCGTCAAGAAGGCATATGGCATGCTTGCCTTCATTGGCCGGGGCATTGAGTATAAAAATTGGCAAGTCATGTTGCAGCTGTATAGATCCTTGGTTAGGCCACAGTATAGTGTTAAATTCTGGTCACCACAGAAGGATGTGGAGGCTTTAGTGAGGGTGCGAAGAGATTTACCAGGATGTTGCCTGGTATGGAGGGCATTAGCTATGAGGAGCGGCTGAATAAACTCGGTTTGTTCTCACTGGAACGATGGAGGTTGAGGGGCGACCTGATAGAGGTCTACAAACTTATGAGGGGCATAGACAGAGTGGATAGTTAGAGGCTTTTTCCCAGCGTAGAGGGGTCAATTACTAGGGGGCATAGGTTTAATGTGCGAGGGGCAATGTTTAGAGGAGATGTACGGGGCAAGTTTTTTACACAGAAGGTAGTGGGTGCCTGGAACTCGCTGCCGGAGGAGATGGTGGAAGCAGGGACGATAGTGACGTTTAAGGGGCATCTTGACAAATACATGAATAGGATGGGACTAGAGGAATGCGGGCCCCGGAAGTGCAGAAGATTTTAGTTTAGACGGGCAGCATGGTTGGCACAGGCTTGGAGGGCCGAAGGGCCTGTTCCTGTGCTGTACATTTCTTTGTTTGAGTAATGCGTAAAGATCCAACACCTTCTGGCTTTATACCTGAGGTAGCAGCTGGAGGTATTTACTGGAACCAAAGTAATTTGGCCGAATATGTTCATATGCTTTTCCCTTCACATAGGAAAATAGTTCTAATCCTATTAACCCACCCAGTTCCCTGCAATCATTTTTTCATCATTTGGTTTCTTGCACAATTGGTCATTCGCTGTCTTAACTGAATGATTGATCATGTTGCCAATCCAAATCTTCTTTCCATCTGATACAATGTCAGGAGGAGCCAGTGAATAGAAGCAAAATACTGCTCATGCTGGAAATCTGAAATATAAACAAAGTACTGGAAAAACACAACATGTTTGTCAGCATTCGTGGAGAGAGGAACAGACAAACTTTTGAGTTGAATATGACTTCTTCGGAACAGAAGAGCTATATCTGAATCAAAATGTTAACTCTGTTTCTCGCTCCACAGATGCTGCCAGATCTGCTGAGTTTTTCAAGCACTTTGTTTTATTCATGATTCATTTGACCTCTATTGTAACCCAGGAAGCTGAAGATAATTTTACCTGTTTGGTATCAGTTAACTCAGTAGAAACAAGGAATAAAGCCAGGCATCTACCCAGAGTGTATGATTTATCAGCTTGCTTAATACATTTGCAGAACTATTGGAGGAGTGGAGGCCCTTCATGCAAGTTCTAAGTCTTTGAGTTGGCAGGTCATTGTACCATGGGTGGCCATCACAGCAAAGCTCCAACAAATATCCTCCATCTACTGGCAACCATTCACATGCACTTCCAGCAGGCAGAGCTGAATAGTAAACAAGCCAAAACCCTAAATTATCCTCAAACTAGTTACAGTATAGATAGAATAGAATTTACAGTGCAGAAGGAGGCCATTTGGCCCATCGAGTCTGCACCGGCTCTTGGAAAGAGCACCCTACCCAAGGTCAACACCTCCAGCCTATCCCCATAACCCAGTAACCCCACCCAACACTAAGGGCACTTTTGGACACTAAGGGCAATTTATCATGGCCAATCCACCTAACCTGCACATCTTTGGACTGTGGGAGGAAATCGGAGCACCCGAAGGAAACTCACGCACACACTGGGAGGATGTGCAGACTCCGCACAGACAGTGATCCAAGCCGGAATCGAACCTGGGACCCTGGAGCTGTGAAGCAATTGTGCTATCCACAATGCTACCGTGCTGCCCACAAATGTGGAAACCAGTTGTACCATTCTTGCTACAGTCTGACTGAGAACTAATTGGGGTTGAATCTTGGATTGTCTTGATCTTACTGTCTCAATGTCTTACTGCCAAATCAGCTGAGGCATCAGAAAGAAGAACATTTTATGCATTGGCAACTAGTTTGCTTGAATTGCAGAGCAGATTGAATGAGCTGTATGGTCTCCTCCTATTTCTTATATTATTTTCTTCTTATAAGTGATAGAATGGTGGTACACCACCCAATTTTTCCTGCTACGAGAAAGCAGCTCACCTCCAGCAAACCGCCCACGGCTGTGGAGATAATTTACGAAATCAACAGGAAATTGCTCAACCTATGCCACAATCAATCTAAAAGCAAAATCATTCTAACCTCGGTCATTCAGCTTTAGTATGTCGACGACACTTGCATGTGCGCTTCGTCAGAAACTGAGCTCCAGGTCATTATCGTTGCCTTCTCCAAAGTCAACGAGCTCCTGCAGTACAGCAGGAAACCTCCAGGAGAACAGCAGACTCGCTTTAGAGATCTCCTCCGAGCATACCTGAAGAGAACATTCCTGCTGAACAAACAACTCATCTACTGGACCCTTAAAGCACCACCTGTCCCACGTGTGGCAAAGTCTGCATATCATGCACATCTTGCCAGAATCTCTCAACTGATCGAACTGTGACAAAAGCAAGTCATGCTCGATTCTGAGTGGTAGGCCGTTTTTAAATTACTAAATCAAGCCAATGAGGAGAAAAATTGGCCAGGGAATCCCATTCACTGTCCTGTGACTCTTATTAGAAACAGGCATGTGAACATTGAGTGAGGAGAGTGTAAAGCTTGGTTATAGTTACCACTGTTGTAAATCTCCATTTGAGCTCCTCCGTTGCACAACCATGCTGCTTGACACTCACTATCTACTATCTATGCTTAATGCTTAGGTTGGAAAGACCACTTGTGCTGTGGAACAATGGTCCAGTGTGAGTCAGCAGAGGATGGAATAGAAGTGGTGGAATAGTATTGTAATCCACTTCAAATAGCATCTCTCAAAGCTGAATTAAACTTTATTTGTATTACTCTGTATATTCCATAGATATTTCAGAATATGAAAAATCACATTTCAAAAGTGAAAGAAAGATGTACATTGTTGGATTCAAGTCGGCCACAATAGAAATTTAAATCTGTCTGTTTCTGTGAATCTTGTTCAAATCTAGCTGTGTTTAAGTGTTTGGCTCAATGACTCACAGATCAAGGTTAATTTTAAATGGAAGAAAAATGACATTTTATATGAAGAAAACTGTACAGCTTTCAACTGTTATCTTTCCATTTTCCAATCCAGATTTTTTTTGTTTTATCTTACTGAAATGAGATTCAGGAACTGACACTAATTCTGTGCTCCTAGTCCCTGCATTGAACAATATTGAACTAGCCGTGACAAATGTATGTCACAGTAGCTTGTTCAAGATTATAGCTAACATTATATTGTGCCAATAAGTTAATATGGAAACCATTTTTACTTAACAAAACATAGAATTTGTTTCATGTTCATAAGGTGACCAAAACTACTTTCTCGAGCACCAAATTGATAATGCATTAATTACCATAATAAACAATAAATGTAAGTGTAGCAAATCTTTTGGATTACAGATCATAAACTTCAGGATTACCAATGCACAGAAATCTCTGGCAATCAACAAAATAGAAGTTCAGGGTGGGTCAAAATTTGTATTGCACAATTAGTGTTATTTGATCGAGTAAATTTAGGCCTATCAACTTAGACTCTACCTGTACCTTAGTGCAAGGTGAACATTTCAATACAATAACCATATCATTACTGCAATAACAGAGTTAACTGCATTGCTGTGGAGTTTTAGATCTTGGATAGGCAGCATTTGAATTGTCTGCTTTTTCTTTAAGAAAGTTCTATACTATTTCAATAAAGTAAAAAAATATGCAACTCTTAATAATTCTATTAATTTGGATTTTCTATGTAATAGGGAAACTTGCCAGTCTTGAGAACCATTCTTGGAAATCTTTTCGGTACTCTCTCTAATGCCATCACGCCCTTGAACTTGATAATCAATCATGATCATAATGAATGGCGGAGCAGGCTCGAAGGCCCGAAAGACCTGAGTTTGCACGATCTCCCTGTGTCTGCATGGGTTTCCTCCGGGTAGTCCGGTTTCATCCCACAGTCCAAAGATGTGCAGCGTCGGTGGATTGGCCATTCTAAATTGCCCCTCAGTATCCAAAAGGTTAGGTGAGGTTACTGGGTTACGGGGATAGGATGGAGGCGTATGTGCTCTTTCCAAAGGCTGGTGCAGACTCGATGGGTCAAATGGTCTCCTTCTGCACTGTAAATTCTATGATTCCTGCTTCTATTATCTATGTATCTATAAATTGTGACGCCCAGAACTGGACACAATGCTCAGGGCCGAACTATGTTTTATACAGATTTAACATAAGTTCTTTGCTTTTGTACTTTATGCCCCTATTAATAAAGCCTATGATGCTGTATGCTTTATTAACTGTTTTCTGAACATGTCCTGACACCTTCAATAATTTATGCATGTATTCACCCAATCGCTATGCTTCTGCACCCCCTTTAGAATTGTACCCTTCCTACCAAAATGAATCACTCCACAGTGCTCTGCATTAAATTTCATCTACAACTTCGCCATTTCCACCAACTTGTCTCTGTCAGTTTGAAGTTGTACACTATTCTCCTCATAGTTCACAATGCTTCCAAGTTTTGTATTCTCATCAAGTTTTGAAACTGTTCCCTGTACACAACGATCTTGGTAACTTTTCAATTTATATATATATGCAGGGATCCTAAAACCGACCTCTGGGGAACTTGACTATAAACCTTCCTGCAGTCTGGAAAAGCATCCCTTAACCACTACTCTGTTTCCGCGATTCAACCAGTTTTGTATCCATGTTGCCACTGCCTCTTTCATTCAATGAAGTCGAACTTTGTTCACAGGTTTGTTGTGCAACTCTTTATGAAATGTCTTTTGGAACTCCATGCTCCAGCTGAGATTATTCTTGAAGGCTCTGCCTTTTCAACCTTGCCCCTCACCTGAGGTGTGGTGACGCTCAGATTAAATCATCGCCACCAATCAGCTCTCTCAAAAGGAAAGAGCAGCCTCTGGTCCTCGAGTACTATGATGACTTTCATTTCATTTTCATTTTGCAATATTCCAACTTAATGCCCAACTACAAACTTTAATTTTGGTAGACTGCAACAAATATTAGGATACTTTGTCAAACAAACAGGAGCAAAATTCTGTGGAATGCCTTTAATCTGAAATAAAAACACAGTAGTGGACTCGCCAACACTAAGGGCATTCAAATGGTCATTGGATAGACATATGGACGATAAGGGAATAGTGTAGATGGGCTTTAGAGTGGTTTCGCAGGTCGGCGCAACATCGAGGGCCGAAGGGCCTGTACTGCGCTGTAATGTTCTATGTTCTAAATGCTGGAAATAATCAACAGGTCCGGCAGCATCTGTGGGGAGACATCCATGTTTCAGACCTGAAACGTAGATGCTGCTGATTATTTCTATCATTTTCTATTTCTGTTATTGGATATACTAATAAATATTGAAATGAAACTGTCCTAGGGCTTTATTCTGTTTCTGGTTGTGATTAGCGTCACAAGTAGGCTTACATTAACACTGCAATGAAGATACTGTGACAATCCCCCAGTCGCCACATTCTGGCGCCTGTTCAGGTGAGGGAGAATTCAGAATGTCCAGTTCACCTAACAAGCGCGTCTTTCAGGACTTGTGGGAGTTAAAAAAACTGGAGCACCCGAAGGAAACCCACGCAGACACAGGGAGAACGTGCAGACTCCGCACAGACGGTGACCCAAGACGGGAATTGAACCTGGGTCCCTGGCACTGTGAAGCAACAGTGCGAACCACTGTGCTACTGTGCCACCCATAATTATAGTACTGGCCTTGCTAGTGACACCCACATTGCAGGAATGATTTTTTAAAAATTATGTTTAATTAGGCAAGTGAAAAGACATCAGTCAAAGGTCCAACTGTATTCCAAAATCAATCTTGCGAAAAGTATGATGAGGGATTTGCTTGTCAGCGGACACCCATCAGGCTTGTCTATTGATAGGTTCTTTGTAATCTTCCACCTGTACTCGATCATCTGATAGTTGGACAAGCTTGGAAGATTTCAAGTTTTGAGGAAGGTTGTTTCTTCTGTGGTTCTGTTTTCAAGCAAATTCAGTCGTAAAGTGTCATGACATTTAGATGTTATCTAGAATCATCAAGATGATAAGCAGCCAATCCGGTGTGGCTGACATTTTTGTCTACTGCAGGGGCCGTCCTTTTTAGCTGTGCAGTGTTGTGGAATTTAAATTGTGTTGTGGAATTTTAAATTGATACTGTAATTCCAGAGATTCTTCAAAAATGCTTAAATTTAACCCCCCCCCGATCGAGGTATTATTTATCGGGCACCACATGACGTTCTCTGGAATATATTAGTTGGTGATTTTATTGGAGTTTGAACATTGGCAAAATAGGGTGAAGCACTATCTATTTGAGCTCAAAACATTGGACAGTACATAACACCAGTCTCTGATATATTGGTGTTTGCATGTCTGCTGCTTTCGGTATGACCTAAAAGCAATTTGATGTGATGAATGAAGCATATTGTGGAAGAAGAATATTGCCCAATATTAAAGCCTGCTGGCTAAAGTGGGATTTTTCCTGTGGTGATTTTCTGCCAATACATTGAATATATTTGGTGACAATAATGTTCTTTGGTATTCGTGTGCACTTTGCGATAGAAAATAGAGGAGTCACATTTATGTATGTGAATTGAACGTCTGAGGGCTTCTGTTGAGTGACTTGGCTGTTGGAAAATGATGCTGTCTGCGTCTGGATTGCCAGTTTTCTAGATTTCCATTTACATTGTGCAAAAGTAGAGATTTTGACCATTATCCAGAATTGCAACAAATTCAACTATTTTTATGTTAAAGGGTAGCGGTCTGCCATGTCCAGTTTATTTCTGGCTGCATCTAGACCTAGTCTGTATCCATTTTAGGATAGCTGAATTAACTAGGACATTTCTTGGCATTGCATACAAAAATCCTTAATCTGCGTACAAAATGCAGCCACAATAGTTTTTTTTGGGTGGAGTTGGTGGTTTCAAGTATACCTACTTATTAAAATTAGTCCTTGGTATTTGAATTGACTGGTTGGAAAATTATATGAAAATTTTGTCTTTTATTTTTTGACTGTCCTACAATATATTTGTAGTGTTCAGAAACAGTTCAGTCTTGCTGTACCTATAGCAAAGGACTTAACATTTATATAACCCCTTTTATGACCTCCGGACATCCCAAGCACTTTACAGCCAAGGATAAGTGAGAGGCAAGAATCTTTGAGTGTGTATTTATCACTAAAAATAAAATGAGAACAAGAGAGAACATAAATCTATATTGTTGGCTGTGCATCAAATTCAGCAAGGCTGATTTAAATCAAGTACTTGCTTGATTGCATTTTGAATTGCATGCAATGGTGTTGCAGAGATATCTAGCGTGCTCCTTGTGCAAGCCTACTTTACACATCTGATATCAGGTAATTTACATAGTTTGGCTGGCAATGATAGCCATGAGGCAGTATGAGGTGTGGGTTTCCCAATTAGCATTGTGCTCCATTCAGGTTTCAGTAAAATGGGTTTTGGAAATTTTCATATTCTTCCCATTTAAATTCAAAACTGCAGTAAAAGCGATTATATCCTTCTTCCTTCCAAACTTGGGTTGGGCTTGGATATTCCATTTCCTGACCTGCCTCCTACCATGCATCTTCCATAAACATGAGCTCATGCAAAATTCTGCTGCACATATCTTAATTCCCACCAAATCCTATTCATGCATCACCCCTGTGCTCCCAGCATTGGCATTAAAATTCTTATCCCTAATTTCCAGCCCCACAACATTGCTAGATATCTGCACTCCTCCAATTCTTGGCTTTTGCGCATCTTCAGTTTTTAACTCTCTACCATTGGTAGCTGTATCTTCAGCTGCCTAGTTCTGGAGTTTCCTCCCTGAATCATACAACCATTAGAACCTATCTTTTTGGCTAAGTTTTTGATCACTTGATCTAATAACCTTGTGTTGTTGCTAACTTTTGGTTGGTTCACTTGGCTCTGTTTTATAACCGTTGCCCTCGAGTTGCCAGGTATTTTTATGATACCGCCACGAGGTTCAAGTTCGAGTAATGACCAATAACTGAATACACCGATTAGAAAGATTTAAATCAAAGCACATTTATTATACACAGTAATCGCTACTCATGCACAAATTCTACGTCTAAGCTACTTCTACGACTAACAGGCCTGTACTTAACTTCGGACTGGCCCACCAGGTCAGGGGAACAAATGGCCTTTCGTTCGGGTTCTGAGTCTGCGGGATTCGAAGCTGGTACGGATTGATAGCTAGGAGCGCCTATCTCGCAGCGAGCGTTGACTTAAGATTTACGATCTCTCGGCGACAGTTGAACCGGTCACGGTCAACGTTGGTTCGCGTTGCTGGGTGACCTGGTCTAGAAGAACAATTTGAACTTGGGGGCTTAACTTTATAGTCCCCAGGGGCTTCCCGCCTTTTGGGGCGGGCCCTGTATCTGGTTCTAGGTGATTGGACTTCGTTCCAATCGCTTGGTTCGATTTCTCCAATACTGGAGCGGTTCCCTGATCGATGGGCGGTCTTGAGGTGTCCGTTAACCTCTTTTGTGTTGGCTCCTGCTGGCGTTAGGGAGTCTGGCTTAGTTTTGTTTGTCCCAAATGTTGCTATTGTTCCCGGGGATTGCTTATTAGTATGTAGATGATTGCTACATTATTATGCAGATGGCTACTGGTATCGATGCTGTCTGGGCTTTGCAGAGTTAAATACACAGCAAACTTGCACCTGCTGGTTTCTGCCTGTGTTGGCTGAATTTCCCTTCAGCCTTTGCCGTTCGCCATTTTAAATCGGGACTTGGCCAACTCAGGTGGCTACAGTGTCTTGGTGTCAAATTTTGCTCTGTTGCACTTGGGAGTTTTACTAAGTTAAAGACACAATGTAATTGCAATTTTTTGTTGATATAGCATTTGTTTTGGAATCTAGGATGCAGAACGTTTTCACAGATCTGGGACTTGTGTGGTGGAGGGAGCAATTTGAGATAACAAGTTGAGAGGATTACACAACTACCATTCAGTATCATGTGAAAGTTCTACATTCAGATGCCAAAACATGACTTAGTGTGTAATCTAGGCTCACAAAGTGCAGCAATGAAGCTGGATGTTCAAGATGCTGTGGTACTATATGCATAAGCACGGCGTTTTATTGCTGTCCTAACAGTATGCTTTCCACAGCCAATGCCACCAAAGATAAAGTGATCAATCATCTGCTTATGGGACATAGTTGATGCAGAACAGCTGTCATGCTTCCTACATAAACTCTAAAAAAACATAATACATTGTGTGAAGTATTTTCTGATTTTTGGCATGGTGATAAAGGTGCTATATGAATGCAAATCTCTTTTTTTCTTTTTCTTCTGTGTAGAATGAGTACCAATGTATGTCTTGTGACAACTAGGATGAAGTTGGGATGGAATTAAGCTAAAACAAAATTTGCAATAAGAAAGCACTCAAGACTTTTGTATTTATCATTGCAAAAAGGAAAAAGAATAGAAAATGACTGCTGTGAGCGGTTATTTCATTCATGGATGTGGCTGTTCTTGGTTCTGCATTTATTGCAGATCCCCATTACCTCTGAGAAGATGATCATGAGCTGCCGCTGTGAATTGGTGGAAGTGTGAATGTTTTGAGAACATTATTCTTCAAGTGAAGACTTAATGCTTTAGATCCAAGTTTGAGACTCAAACTTACTTGCAAATTAGAATACCAGCATCAAAATAGCTAACCGAATAGAAAATGAAAACCATTAAAAAGTAAAGCCACAATAGAACTTGGGCTATCCAATCCAGCTCAGTGCTCTTGGGTACTCCAAAACTGCTGCCAAGACTGTTCCAGTATTTTAACTCAACCATGATTGTATTTCCCAGTCAGGATGCGCAACTTGGGGAGAACTTGGAGATGGTGGTGTTCCCATGTATCTGCTGCCCTGGGTCTTCTAGGTGATAGAGACCATGGGCTTGGAAGTTGCTGTAAAAGGAGCTTTGGTGAATTTTTGCAGTGCCTGTTATAGATAGCACATCCTGCTGCCACTGTGCACTGATGATGGAGGGAAAGAAATGTTTGTGGATGATGGAGTACCAATCAAGCAGGTTGCTTTGTCCCGAATAGTGGAAACTTAGGCCAAAGAGAAAATGCTGAAAAATCTCAGCATGCCTGGCAGCATCTGTAGGGAGAGAAAAGAGCTCACGTTCCAAGTCCAGATGACCCTTTGTCAAAGCTGACAAATGGTGGAAAGCTTCTTGAGTGGTAGAAGAGATTTTAAAACATGAAGTGGAAGAAATCAAACGTGTTATAGCAGAGTGAGCTGCTTCTCCCATAATGTTAAAGATCATACAGGAGTGTTTGAAACAGTCATTCTTAGAAAAAGCTAATTGAAACACTCATTTTTACATTTGTGCTTCATTCTGCAAGTAGGATGTGTAGCTGGCTATTGGGTTGGGAGGGTGACTGGAATCATGATGTCATTAATCCACAATTTCCTGCAGGTATCACAACATTACTTGTATTTATATAGTGCCTTTGACATAAAACATCCCAAGGTATTTCAGAGGAGCATTACTGATCAAAATCTGATGTAGAGCCACAAAAGGATGACTAAAAGCTTGGTCAGAGGTGTAGATTTTAAGGAGAGCTTTAAAAGGGAAAAGTTGAACTTGCGGTGGCAGCCATGGAACGAGTGGTCGTACATAAGGTGGCTCTTGCCTGAGGTCTGATCCTTTGGCCCTTTCTATCCATTTATGGGGTTCTTGCAGGTGGAAAAAGTGGAAATATTAAAGAATACGGTATTCTCCTTCGGTGGGAAATATCGGAAGAACTATCAGATGAGGAGTGCGATGAATAAGAGACAACATTCGTGTTGTGAAGATCTGGTTGGCTCAGCAGGGGAAAATATGGGATTTACAGTGCAGAAGGAGGCCATTTGGCCCATCGAGTCTGCACCGAACCTTGGAAAGACCACCCTACTTAAGCCCACACTTCCACCCTATCCACGTAACCCCTCCTAATCGTTTTGGACATTAAGGGCAATTTAGCATGGCCAATCAACCTAACCTGCACATCTTTGGACTGTGGGAGGAAACTGGAGCACCCAGAGGAAACCCACGTAGACACGAGGAGAACGTGAAGACGCTGCACAGACAGTGACCCAGCGGGGAATCGAACTTGGGACCGTGGCGCTGTGAAGCCACAGTGCTAACCACTGTGCTACCGTGCCTTGATGATTCTGGAGGCTGGAGCCGCAGAATCTGACCATGAGGATCAGATTGCCTTGCTGGAGGCAGAAATGTTGATGATGGCGGAGGGTCAGAAGAAATTGAGGGAGAAGGCCGATGACCTGGAGAACGGTTCAAGAAGGCCGAACCTAAACTGGCACGTACGGTGAGGGCCAGTGTACAAAGCTGTGTAAATATATCATTTTGCCATGTATATATCTTGCTCTGCGCGATTTCTCATTTTCTTTTGTTACTGGGGGGGGGGGGGGGGTTATTGTTAGGGAGAAAAATTGTGTTAAAAAACTTTAATAAATATATATTTTTTTAAAAGAAGACCGAACCTGAGGATCGTGGGGATGACTGAAAGGATTGAGGAATCGCAGGCCACAGTATATGTGACTAAGATGTTGATGTTGGTGGGGAAGGGGTCTGTGACTGTCCTCCTGAAGTGGATCTGGCACATACATCGTTGAGGAGGAAGCTGAAATCAGGGGAGCTGCCGAGGACAATCATTGTGAGGCTGAGTACTTGGACAAGAGAGGATCTGGAGCTGGGCAACGGAGATGCATGAGTGCATCTGAGAAGGGCATGCCGTCCGTACCTCCCAAGGCTTGGGAGTGGAGCTGGCCAAGCGGTGGGCCGGGTTTAATAGGTTCAAGGCGGCCCTCTTCAGTAACAAAGTCAATTTACTGAAACCTTAATGTTTGCGGACATTAGATATTGGGTGGGTTTACCTGCGAAACCAACAGGAGGTGTCGTACTGAGGGAGGTGGGAATTTGTACGCTTTTGCACAGGGTTGTAATGTTTGCTTTTGTTTATGTTATCCACTCAGTATAGTTGTTTAGAAGTAGAGTTCTGTATCTTTTCAGCCTCCCTGCATTGGGGTAGTGATGTTTGTAATATATATGTGTGAGGCTTTGTGGGTAGCATGAGGGTGGAGGGGCTTGGTGCGGCACGGGGGTCGGGTGGGGCGGGGAGTGGAAGGGTGCTTTGGTCCAGAGGGCTTTGGTCTTTCGCCTTGGGTGGGGGCCATCCTGCTAGCAAGTAGGCTAGTTAATGGAAGTAATGTGGGGAGGGGAAGAGTCATGGTGGGTGGAGAGGGGGTTTGTGTTTTTTGGGTTGTGTTGGCCGTCTTTGTTTGTGGCTTGGGTGTGAATGGTGGGCCTGAGGAGGTGGGACTTTTTGTCTTCCTGGTGGGGCAGGGGTTGGGGGGAGGGGGGAGTTGCTGAAGTTAAAGGTGTTGTTGTGGAGCAGTTGGTTATAGGAGGATGGTGGCAGCCATCTTGAGGGGTCCGTGGAGGAGTCCATTGAAATATGGATATAGCTGATCAGGGTGGGGGGTACGGAGGTGGGGTGGACATGGAGCCCTACGACCAGACTGGTCCCTTGGAATGTTAGGGGACTGAATGGGCCTATCAATCAATCCCAAGTGGATTGGAGGTACTCAACAGCCCCTGAGGGGTTGTTGAGGAGTGGAAGAATCTCCAAATGGAATTTGAACTTGTGTCTACAGGGAAGGCGGTGGGGCAGTTGTGTCGCGCGAAGGGGTGCTCGATGAGCATGGGAAGAAGGCTAGAAGGTTGCTTGCGCACCAGTTGATGTGGCAGGCGGCGAGGGAGATTGGGCAGATTTGGGGATAGGGTGGTCACTGAGACAGGGAAGGTGAATGGGGTCTTTGAGCCCTTCTACCGAGGACTGTACAGGTCAGAGCTCCAAGGGGAGGGACTTGGGCATGAGGCGGGTTTTGGATGGCTTGGACTTTCCAGTGATGGAGGAGGGGAAGGTGCATGGGTTGGATGCCCCAGTTGGGCTGAGGGTAGTGATGGGGTGCATGTGTTTGATGCAGCCTGGGAAAGCCCCGGGTCCTGACGAGTTCTCAGCAGAATTTTCTAAAATGTGTTAAGAGGGCAGCATGGCACAGTGGTTAGCACTGGTGCCTCACGGCACCGAGGTCCCAGGTTCGATTCCGGCTCTGGGTCACTGTCCATGTGGAGTTTGCACATTCTCCCCATATTTCCGTGGGTTTCGCCCCCACAACCCAAAGATGTGCAGGCTTGGTGGATTGGCCAGGCTAAATTGCCCTTAATTGGAAAAAATGAATTGGGTACTCTAAATTTTAAAAAAATGTTCACAGAATTGGGGCCCCTTCTAATGGAGATGTTCGACGAGTCAGTTGGTAAGGGGGAGCTTCCGCCCACTTTGGCATAGGCATCAATTTCACTTACTTTGAAGAAGGATAAAGACCCAGGGGAGTATGGATTGTATCGTCCGATATCACTGTTGAATGTGCATGTGAAGATGTTAAGGTTTTTGCGAAGGAGGATTATGTGCCGGGGTGATAGATGAGGACCAAACTCCGTTTGTGAAGGGGTGGCAGTTGTCTGCTAATATTAGCGGGGGGGGCAGGAAACTGAAGTTATAATATCTATGGACGTAGTGAAGGCGTTTGACCAGGTTGAGTGGGATTATTTCTTTGTGTTGGGACGGTTTGGATTTGGTTGTTGTACAGGGATGTTGTACGGCGAGTGTTCACATAAAATAATATTAGCTCAGGGTATTTCCAACTGCATCGGGGAGCGAGGCAGGGATGTCCGTTGTCTCCATTTCTTTTTCTTATTGACGATCGAGCCATTGGCCACGGCGCTTAGGGCTTTGGGGATGAAAGGCTATTGAGTGGGGGCGGATGGAACACTGGTCTCCCTGTATGCAGACGACATGTTGTTGTATGTCACGGATGTCACGATCCGGTGGAGAGTATTGATATGGTTTTGGGGATATTGATTGAGTTTGGGCCATTTTCAGGGTATAAGCCCAATGGAGGAAAGAGCGAGCTGATTCCGGATGCAGGGGAGGGACTTGGAGAAGTTGCCGTTTCGGCTGGTTAAGGCGAGTTTTCGATGTTGGAGCTCAATTGCATCAGTTGAATTTGGCACACTTGGTGGAGAGGGTGAAGGAGGACTTTAAGAGGTGGGATTTTCTTCCGCTTTCGCTAGTTGGGAGGGTCAAGTTTGTAAATATGACCGTTTTACCGAAGTTTTTGTTCCTTTTTCAGAATCTTCCGATTTTTGTGCCTATGTCGTTCTTTGGTCGGGTGAATAGGTTGATTTTGGAGTTTATATGGGTGAGCAAGGTACCCCAGATTGGGAGGGTGTTTTTGGAAAGGGACGGGTGGAGAGGAGGTTTGGTGCTGCAGAGGTTGCTGAATTATTATTCGGTGGCGAATGTGGAAAAGGTCAGGAAGTGGGCTGTGAGGGAGAGGTTGGTGTGGGGGTGGATGGAGGAGGGTTCGTGTAGGGAGACGCATTTGAGGCACTGTTACTGGTGGCCTCTTCTGTTCTCGCTGGCCAGGTATTCCACAAGCGCGGTGGTGGTTTCATCGGTCTGAGTGTGGAATCAGTGCCTGCAACATTTTGAGATGGAGGGTATGGGCGCTCATTGTGGGTACCGATCTGTGGCAATCCTAGATTTATCCTGGCAGGATTTGCGAAATTGGGAGAGTTCGAGAAAGAGTACCAGTTGCCGAGAGGGAATGGGTTTCAGTACGTGCAAGTCAAGAGTTTGCAAACTTTCAACGGTTACCATCCCCGTAATTGCAAGGAAGATCCTGTCCAAGGACGAGATAGGGCAATGTAGGATCTCATTTAATTTGATTTATTATTGTCACATTTATTAGTATACAGTGAAAAGTATTGTTTCTTGCATGCTGTACAAACAATGCATACCGTATATAGGGAAGGAAGGAGAGACTACAGATTGTAATGTTACAGTCATAGCTAGGGTGTAGAGAAAAATCAACTTAATAAGTGGTAGGTCTATTCAAACGTCTGATGGCAGCAGGGAAGAAGCTGTTCTTGAGTCGATCGGTACGTGACCTCGAGCCTTTGTATCTTTTTCCTGACGAAAGAAGATGGAAGAGAGTATGTCCGGAGTGCATGGGGTTCTTAATTATGCTGGCTGCCTTTCTGAGGCAGCAGGAATTATAGATAGTCAATGGATGGGAGGCTGGTTTGCGTGATGGACTGGGCTACATTCACCACCTTTTGTAGTTTCCTGTGGTCTTGGGCAGAGCAGGAACCATACCAAGCTGTGATACGACCAGAAAGAATGCTTTCTATGGTGCATCTTTAAAAGTTGGTGAGAGTCGTAACTGACATGCCAAATTTCCTTAGTCTTCTGAGAAAGTAGAGTCGTTGGTCGGCTTTCTTAACGATAGTGTCGGCATGGGGGAACCAGGACATGTTGCTGATCATCTGGACACCTAAAAACTTGAAGCTCTCGACCCTTTCTACTTTGTTCCCATTGATGTAGACAGGGACATGTTTTCCTCTACGCTTCCTGAAGTCAATGACAATCTCCTTCGTTTTGTTGACATTGAGGGAGAGATTATTGTCGTTGCACCAGTTCACCAGATTCTCTATCTCATTCATGTACTCTCGGACATGTATGGGGAATTGATGATGAGAAAGAGGTCCGGAGGATGTAAAGCGGAAGTGTGAGGAGGAGCTGGGGGGAGGAGGGACGGTATTTGAGGCGGGAATGAGGCCTTGCAAAGGGTAAATTCGACCTCGTGTGTCAGACTGAGCCTCATTCAGTTTAAGGTGGTGCACAGAGCGCATATGGCAGTGCAGTAAATGAGTCATTTATTTCCGGGGAGAGAGAATAGATGTGGGCGGAGCTCAAGGGGACTGGCGAATCATGTTCATATGTTCCGGGCATGCCCAAAGTTGGAGGACTTATGGGAGTCATTTACAGGGATCAAGTCGGACATTTAGGGAGTGAAGATGGCTCCGAGCCCTTGGGTGGTGATGTTTGGGCTATCAGAGGATCCTGGAGTGGAGGTGGGGAGAGGGGCTGCCGTGTTGGCCTTTGCCTCCCTGATAGCCCGGAGGATGGGCCTTGTTAGGGTGGCGGGATCCAGAGCTGCCTCAGGTGGCAGATTGGGTGAGTGACTTGGCAGAGTTCCTACATCTGGAAAAGAAAAAAATTGCCATTGGGATCAGATGAGGGGCTCTTCTCATGTTGGAAGTTGTTCATTGCCTTCTTTAAGGAGTAATGAATGTCAGTGTGCTGGGAGGAAAGGATTTGGGTTGTTTTCATGTGCTGTGTTATTTTTGTGTTTTTTGTTATTATAATTGGGAAGTGAGGTAGGGGGATCAGGTTAAGGCATGGACGGGTTTTGTATTATGACTATGGTTTGTGGATGTTGGTTAATTGTGTTCTGTAAATAATGTAAAAATGCCTCTAATAAAAATATTTTTTGATAAAAGGCTCAGGTTGACTATATACTATCCTGTTGCAGACTGGGGTTTGTGGACTCCCCTTTAGGTGGGACTCAGTTGTTTTTCCTGATGTGGATCTCACTTTTTGACAGTTCTCTTGGTCTGGCTGAGGGGTGTTGGATGGTGAGCCTTTGTGTCATGCACTCTCCGATGTCGATTTATGTTGGCTTTTGGGTGTCCTAATCCTTTTACTTTCTGTGGTCCTGGTTTGGGGGGAGTGGGGGCAGGAGATATCCTGTTCTCCTGAAGGCGGTACTGGTGCTGATTGAGGGTCAGCTGGTGATCTGTTTTGTTCCTTGAACTGGGGCTTAGAGATGGAAGTTCGGACTCTTGCTCTTGGATTTTGTTCTTGCTCACTTTTTTTATGGGACACAATAGGCTGAGTATTAAGGTTTGGTTGTTCCTGGTACTCCCTCTGTCTTTGGTTTTGCCACCTTGAAGTTGTAGGCTACCTGTCCTGATCTGGATCTATTGAAGAATTTAAATTTAAATTATGCAATTAAGAGTTAGTCAATTTCCCCTTAGTAGTGGGGTTCTCGGGGTATTGTTTTCTTCTTTCAGTTTGTTTTGAAGCAATGGGCATGATGTACATAAGAACTAGGAGCAGGAGTAGGCCATCTGGCCCCTCGAGCCTGCTCCACCATTCAATGAGATCATGGCACCTTGTCAAAGGCTTTCTGGAAATCCAGATATACCACATCCATTGGCTCCCCGTTATCTACCGCACTGTTAATGTCCTCAAAAAATTCCCCTAAATTAGTTAGGCACAACCTGCCCTTTATGAACCCATGCTGCGTCTGCCCAATGGGACAGTTTCCATCCAGATGCCTCGCTATTTCTTCCTTGATGATAGATTCCAGCATCTTCCCTACTACCAAAGTTACTCCCTTCTCATCCTCTAAAGGACCAATATTTACCTTAGCCACTCTTTTTTTTGTTTTATATATTTGTAGAAACTTTTACTGTCTGTTTTTATATTCTGAGCAAGTTTACTCTCATAATCTATTTTACTCTTCTTTATAACTTTTTTAGTAGCTTTCTGTTGCCACCTAAAGATTTCCCAGTCCTCGAGTCTCCCACTGATCTTTGCTACCTTGTATGTTTTTTCCTTCAATTTGATACTCTCCCTTATTTCTTTAGATATCCACAGTCGATTTTCCCTCTTTTTACCGTCCTTCCTTTTTGTTGGTATAAACCTTTGCGGAGCACTGTGAAAAATCACTTGGAAGGTTCTCCACTGGTCCTCAACTGTTTCACCATAAAGTCTTTGCTCCCAGTCTACCTTAGCTAGTTCTTCTCCCATCCCATTGTAATCTCCTTTGTTTAAGCACAAAACACTCATGCTTGATTTTACCTTCTCACCCTCCATCTGTATTTTAAATTCCACCATATTGTGATCGCTCCTTCCGAGAGGATCCTAAACTATGAGATCCTGAATCAATCCTTTCTCGTTACGCAGGACCAGATCTAGGACCACTTGTACCCTCGTAGGTTCCATTACATACTGTTCTAGGAAACTATCGCGGATACATTCTATAAACTCCTCCTCAAGACTGCCTTGACCAACCTGGTTAAACCAATCGACATGGAGATTAAAATCCCCCATGATAACTGCTGTACCATTTCTACATGCATCAGTTATTTCTTTGTTTATTGCCTGCCCCACCATAATGTTCCTATTTGGTGGCCTATAGACTACTCCTATCAGTGACTTTTTCGCCTTACTATTCCTGATTTCCATCCAAATGGATTCAACCTTATCCTCCATAGCGCCAATGTCATCCCTTACTGTTGCCCGGATGTCATCCTTAAATAACAGAGCTACACCACCTCCCTTACCATCCACTCTGTCCTTCCGAATAGTTTGATACCCTCGGATATTTAACTCTCAGTCGTGACCATCCTTTAACCATGTTTCAGTAATGGCCACTAAATCATAGTCATTCACGATGATTTACGGCATCAACTCATTTACCTTATTCCGAATACTACGAGCATTCAGGTAAAGTACACTTATGTTGGCTTTTTTACCTCCGTTCTGAATCTTAACACCTCGATCAGTAACCTCTCCTAAGTTATATTTCCTCTTAAGCTTTCTCCTAATTTTCCTTGTCGTTGAACCCATATCTTCATGTAACAACCTGCCGCGTCGCTTACCATTTAATGTTTTCACTTCCCGTTTTATTCCTTTTAGCATTCCTGGTCCTATTCACTGAGCTCCCCTCAGTCACTGTACCTTGTACTGTCGCCCTTTTTGACTTTTGACTATGGCTTCTCTGCCTTACACTTTCCCCCTTACTGCCTTTTGTTTCTGTCCCTGTTTTACTACCTACCAACTTCCTGCATGGGTTCCCATCCCCCTGCCACATTAGTTTAAACTCTCCCCAACAGCTCTAGCAACCCCCCCCCCCCCCAGACATCGGTTTCAGTCCTGCCCAGGTGCAGACCGTCCGGTTTGTACTGGTCCCACCTCCCCCTGAACCGGTACCAATGTCCCAGGTATTTGAATCCCTCCCTCTTGCACCATCTCTCGAGCCACGCATTCATCCTATCTATCCTGACATTCCTACTCTGACTAGCTCGTGGCACTGGTAGCAATCCTGAGATTACTACCTTTTGAGGTCCTACTTTTTAGTTTAACTCCTAACTTCCTAAATTCAGCTTGTAGGACCTCGTCCCATTTTCTACCTATATCGTTGGTGCCTATGTGCACCACGACAGCTGGCTGTTTCCCTCCCCCCCCCCCCCCCCCAGAATGTCCTGCAGCCGCTCCGAGACATCCTTGACCCTTGCACCAGGGAGGCAACATACCATCCTGGAGTCTCGATTGCGCTGCAGAACCGCCTTTCTATTCCCCTTACAATTGAGTCCCCTATCACTATAGCCCTGCCATTCTTCTTCCTGCCCAGCTGCTCAGCAGAGCCAGCCACGGTGCCATGAACCTGACTGCTGCTGCCTTCCCCTGGTGAGCCATCTCCCTCAACAGTATCCAAAGCGGTATATCTGTTTTGCAGGGAGATGACCGTAGAGGACACCTGCACTGCCTTCCTACTCTTGCTCTGTCTTTTGGTCACCCATTTTCTATCTCCCTCCGTACCTTTCACCTGCGGTGTGACCAACTCGCTAAACGTGCTATCCACGACGTCTTCAGCATCGCGGATGCTCCAAAGTGAGTCCATCCGCAGCTCCAGAGCCGTCAAGCGGTCTAACAGGAGCTGCAACTGGACGCACCTCTTGCACGTGAAGGAGCCAGGGACAGTGGACGTGTCCCTGAGCTCCCACATCGCACACGAGGAGCATGACACGGGTCTGAGATCTCCTGCCATGTCTTAAACCTTCGGTTAACTTCAACAATTACAATTTACCAAAAAAAATAAATAAATAAATAAACAACGAAGAAAAAAATAAATAAATATACCAATGAAAAGAAACAGAAAAACAGAAACACTACTTACCAGTCACTTACCAGGGATAAAAAGCACTTCCTCCACACCCAGCTTTGAATTCCCACCTAGATTCAAATTCCCAAACTCACTCTTGGTTCTATCTCACTCTGGCTGTGTCTTCTCTGGCTCACTGGGAGAACTCACTGGGAGTGAGTTTACAAATTGCTCTTTTTAGACTGTCCTGAATTGACTCCCCTCCCCCACCTGCTTTTAGATCAAGGTAGATTTAAGTGACTGACACTTAACTGCCAACCAGTTATGTGAGTGCGTGGGGCAGCCCTTGTTAACCTACACTGCACAATTCTAGCTTAATTTAAATTAATTTAAACTCCTGAAATTTAAAAGGAGCTGCCTTACTGATTTGATTCAATTCCCACCTAGATTCAAATTCCCAAACTCACTCTTGGTTCTGTCTCACTCTGGCTGTCTTTTCTCTGGCTCACTGTAGGTTTACAATGTTCCCTGTATCCTGTTTGGGTGCAGACAGATCATTTGTCCGTGGAAGGAACGTTTGGGGGATTTTGTCCCTGATTCACATTTTCGGGACATTGTCCCTGATTCATCCGGTTTTATTTGTTCCCAATTGTGTAATGGCTATTGCTTTGTGCTGTACCTTTCCATTGATGTCTATTTCTTGGAAAAGAAAATTGAAAATTTCAAAAAATTCAGGCATGTTCAACAGCCAGAATTGAAGGAGTGCACGTATCTAGGAGGGATAATGAAAGCAAAATACTGCAGATGTTGGAGATCTGAAATGAAAACAAAGTGCCGAAAAACAGCAGGCCTGGCTGCATCTGTGGAGATCCTCAATCCCAAAGAAGTTGTATTGGACTGAACATTAACTTTGTTTCTCTTTCCACAGATGTTTTGGGGGCATTTTCTGTTATCTAGGAGGGTTAGGGCTAGAGAAGTTTGTGGGTGGGAAAGGGAAAGGTCACGGAGGGATTTGAAGACCAGGATAAGAATTTTAAATTGAAGCATTGCTTAATTAGTTACTGAATTAAATTAGCGAACACAGGAGTAATAGGTGAACAGGGCTTGGTGTGAGTTAGAACATAGAACATACAATGCAGAAGGAGGCCATTCGACCCATTGAGTCTGCACCGATCCATTTAAGCCCTCACTTCCACCTGATCCCAATAACCCCTCCTAACGTTTTTGGACACGAAGGGCAATTTAGCATGGCCAATCTATCTAACCTGCATGTCTTTGGACTGTGGGAGGAAACCGGAGCACCCAGAGGAAACCCACACAGACACGGGGAGAACGTGTAGATGCTGCACAGACAGTGACCCAGCGGGGAATCGAACCTGGGACCCTGGCGCTGTGAGGCCACAGTGCTAGCCACGTGTGCTACCATGCTGCTTTAGTTAGGAGAAGAGCAGTACAGTTTTTTTTAAATTGCTTTAAATTTAGGGCGGGTAGAACATGGGACACTACCAGGAATGAGTTGAAATATTCAATTCTGGAGTTAACAACGGCATGGATGAGAGTTTTGACGAGCTGAGAGACAGGTGGAAATGGCAGTCTTAGATATGGACATGGGGTGGGATGTTTATCTTGGAGTCCGATAAAGGTTGAGAATGGTCTGATTCAGCTTCAGACATTTGCCAGGAAGAGGGATGGAGTTGGTTCCAAGGGAATGGAGTTCTGTTTCAGTGCTGTTTCAGTGCAAGGAGTGTCAGGAATAAGGGAGATGAACTTTGAGCATGGATCAGTACTTCAAACTGAAGTACTCTGGCACTGAGTCTGGCTCTGTGCCTCAGAAGGGAAGGGGGGAGAATAGAAAAGCAATAGTGAAAGGAGACTCTATGTTTAGGGGAATAGATAGGGGATTCTGTGGTCGCGAGCGAGACTCCCGGAAGGCCATTACGGAGACATGAATTTCACAGGGGCAGGAATGGTTGTTAGATGTTCTGGGGTTTAGATGTTTTCAGAAGAATAGGGAGGGAGGTAAAAGAGGAGGGGGAGTGGCATTGTTAATTAGGGAATGCACCACAGTTGCAGAAAAGGAGGTAGTTGAGGAGGGTTTATCGATTGAGTCAGTGTGGGTGGAAGTCAGAAACAAGAAAGGAGCAGTCACTTTATTGGGAGTTTTCTATAGACATCCCAATAGCAGCACAGAGATAGAGGAACAGGTTGGGCGGCAAATCTTGGAAAAGTGCAGAAGTAACAGAGTTGTTGTCATGGGTGACTTCAACTTCCCTAATATTGACTGGAACCTCCTTCGTGCAAATGGTTTGGATGGAGCAGATTTTGTCAGGTGGGTGCAGGAAGTATTCCTGACTCAATATGTAGATAGGCCGACTAGCGGGGAGGCCATATTGCACTTGGTGCTCGGCAACGAACCAGGCCAGGTGTCAGGTGACTCGGTGGGAGAGCATTTCCGTGACAGTGACCACAACTCCTTGACCTTTACCATAGTCATGGAGAGGGATAGGAACACACAGTATGGGAAGATATTTAATTGGGGGAGGGGAAATTATACTGCTATTAGACAGGAGCTGAGGAGGATAAAGTGGGAACAATTGTTCTTGGGGAAATGCACAACAGTAATGTAGGGGTTGTTTAAGGAACACTTGCTGTGAGTACTGAATAGTTTTGTCCCACTGAGACGAGGAAGGAATGGTAAGGTGAAGGCGCCTTGGATGACAAGAGAAGCGGAGCTTCCAGTCAAGAGGAACCTGGAAGCTTACGTAAGGTTGAGGAAGCAAGGATCTGACTCTGCTCCAGAGGGTTACAAGGTAGCAAGGAAGGAACTCAAAAATGGACTGAGGCGAGCTCGAAGGGGGCATGAAAAAGCCCTGGCGGAAAGGATTAGGGAAAACCCCAAGGCGTTCGACACTTGTGTGAGAAATAAGAGGATGATCAGAGTGAGAGTAGGGCCAATCAGGGATAGTGGAGGGAACTTGTGCCTAGAGTCTGAAGAGATGGGGGATGCCCTAAATGAATGCTTCAGTATTCACTAGAGAGAGGGATCTTGTTACCCATGAGAACAGTGTGAACCAGGTTAATAGACTCAAACAGGTTGATATTAAGAAGGAGGATATGCTGGAAATTTTGAAAAGCATCAGGGTAGATAAGTCCCCTGGGCCAGATGGGATATACCCAAGGTTACTAGGGGAAGCGAGGGAGGAGATTGCTGTGCCGTTGGCGATGATTTTTGCGTCCTCACTCTCCACTGGAGTAGTACTGGATGATTGGAGGAAGGCGAATGTTGTTCCCCTATTCAAGAAAGGGAATAGGGAAATTCCTGGGAATTACAGACCCATCAGTCTTACGTCTGTTGTGAGCAAAATATTGGAAAGGATTCTGAGAGATGGGATTTATGATTATTTAGAAATACATAGTTTGATTAAAGATAGTCAGCATGGCTTGTGAAGAGCAGATCATGCCTCACAAGCCTCATTGAATTCTTTGAAGATGTGACAAGACACATTGATGAAGGTTGGGCAGTGGATGTGGTGTATATGGATTTCCGTAAGAGATTTGATAAGGTTCCCCATGGTAGGCTCATTCAGAAAGTTAGGGAGCATGGGATACAGGGATATTTGGCTGTCTGGATACAGAATTGGCTGGCCGAAAGAAGACAGCGAGTGGTAGTGGATGGAAAGTATTCTGCCTGGAGGTCGGTGACCAGTGGTGTCCCGCAAGGATCTGTTCTGGGACCTCTGCTCTTTATGGTTTTTATAAATGACTTTGATGAGGAAGTGGAAGGGTGGGTTAGTAAATTTGCCGATGACACAAAGGTTGGTAGAATTGTAGATAGTGTTGAGGGTTGTTGCAGGTTACAACAGGACATTGACAGGATGCAGAGCTGGGCTGAGAAGTGGCAGATGGATGTTCAACCTTGATAAATGTGAAGTGATTCATTTTGGAAGGTTGAATTTGAATGCTGAATACAAGGTTAAATGCAGGATTCTTGGAAGTGCGGAGGACAGAGGGATCTTGGGGTCCACATGCATAGATCCCTCAAAGTTGCCACCCAGGTTGATAGGGTTGTTAAGGTGTGTTGGCTTTCATTAACAGGGGGATTGAGTTTAAGAGCCGTAAGATTTTGCTGCAGCTTTATAAAACCCTAGTTAGACCACACTTGGAATATTGTGTCCAGTTCTGGTCGCCTCATTATAGGAAGGATGTGGATGCTTTGGAGATGTTACAGAGGAGATTTACCAGGATGCTGCCTGGACTGGAGGGCATGTCTTATGAAGAAAGGTTGAGGAGCGAATAAGAAAGAGAGGTGACTTGGTAGAGGTGTACAAGGTGATGAGAGGCATGGATAGAGTGGATAGCCAGAGACTTTTCCCCAGGGTGGAAATGGCTGTCACGAGGGGACATAATTTTAAGGTGATTGGAGGAAGGTGTAGGGGAGATGTCAGAGATAGGTTCATTCCACTGTGAGTGGTGGGTGCGGGGAGTGCACTGTCAGCAGAGGTGGTGGAGTCAGAGTCATTAGGGTCATTTAAGCGACTCTTAGACAGGCACATGGACATCAGTAAATTGAAGGGGTGTAGGTTAGGTTGATCTTAGATTAAGATAAATGGTCGGCACAACATCATGGGCTGAAGGGCCTGGCCTGTACTGTGCTGTACTGTTCTATGTTCTGTGACAGCAGGATGGGGAAGCAAAGCAGATTGAGAAAGGGATTGTCGTTTTCATTCTTTCATGGCCCATGGGTATTTGGCCCACTGTGTCTGCATTGGCTCTCCAAATGAGCATTATAGCTTGGCGCCATTCCCCTGCCTTTTCATGTACCCCTGCATATTGTTTCTAATCATATAATGCCCTCTTGAATGCCTCAACCACCCTTCCAGGCATTGCATTCAAGACCCAAACCACTCATTGTGTCGAAAATGTTTCTTCACATCACCTTTGATGAAGCAGCTAACGATGGTTAGGCCTAGGGCACTATCCTGAGGAACTCCTGCAGCGATATCCCGGGACTGGGATAATTGACCTCCAACAACCACAACTATCATCCTTTGTTCGAGGTGTGTCTCCAACCAGTGAAGTGTTTTTCTAGGTCTCCTTGAAATGACATTTGGTCAAATGCTGCCTTCATGTCAAGGGCAGTCACTATGAATGTCACCTCAGTTTGCAAGGCCTGAGGTGATTGAATTATGAGTTTTTAGAAGTAAATCTGTATTAGGTGTATTCTGCAGGCATCCCTGTCCGTGATACATTGATCGACTCCTCCATTGCCCCAACTCCTCATCCTATTCCTGCACAATCAGAGAACATGCAGCACCTGCCCTTTTACTTCTTCCCTCTCCCTGGCCAAAGGTCCAAACACTCCTTTCAGGTGATGCAGTATTTCACTTGCACCTCCTCCAATTTGGTCTGCTGTATTCGCTGCTTCCAATGGAGTCCCCCTTACATTGGGAGACTAAAAGCAGACTGGTGATGACTTCGTAGAACACCTTTGCTCAGGGAGCAAACATGACTCCAACCTTAGGTTGCTATTTCAACTCAGCATCTTGCTCTCATGCCCACATGTCTATTCTAGGCATGCTGTAATGCTCCTGTGATGCCCAATGCAAACTGGAAGAACAACACCCCATCTTCCAATTAGGTATGTTGTAGCCTTCTGGACTTAACATTTGAGTTCAGCAACTTTAGACTGTGAACTTTCCCCTCCATCTTGACCCCCATCGCATCCATACAGTGGCTGAATAATTCCTTCCAGAGCATTAGTGCAGTTTCTGCCCATCAAGAGGCACCACAGACATGATCTTCATATGTGGTAAATTCAAGAAAAATGCAAGCGACTGCACCAACTGCTGGACATAGCCTTTTTCAACCTTTGACGCCGTCTACTGCAAAGTCTTGTGAAGTATCGTCCAATAATTTGACTGGCCTCAAATTGGTTGTCCTCTTTCAAATACTCCATAATGACATGTAAGTCATGATTCTGTCTAACAGAATCACTACAGATCTTATCTCTGTAAGACTGGGGTCAAACAAGGTTTTGCCACGACATCCATCCTCTTCTCTATCTTTCCTGCTGTAATACAGCACCACACCACCAGCAAACTACCCACAGATGGGGGAAACATTTCAATGTCCACCACCTTCACCAAAACCAAAATCACTTCAACCTCAATCATTGAGCAGATAATAATTGTGTGTGCACTCAGTAACTCTGCTCCAGGTCATCTGTCTTTGACTCCTCTGAAGCATATGAGAAAATGGGATTTCACTGAACATCCAGAAAACTGACTCTTCAACCAGTTCCTGCATGCACGATACTTTCTCCGCCCCATCTAATAAGATAACACTGAGAGCCGAGGAAATGTGGACCATTCTTCATATCTTAGGAGCCTCCTCTCGACAAAGGTTGACATGGACGAAGAAATGCATATCCCTCCGATGTGCCAGCTCAATCTTCAACTGACCACGGAAAAGAGAATTTGAGGCCACAGTTTACCAGGCAGCAGTGACCCCCACACCCCTAACAGTTGGACAGCTTTGGAGAAGTACCACCAGCAGTACCTTAATAAGATTCTCCAAATCCGATGGCAAGTTAAGTGGTACAACAGGATCATCCTATCCCAAATAAATATTTTCAACATCCAAGTTGCTAATCACACTAATCCACCTCCACTGGGCGAGACATGTTGTTTGTAATCTCAACACCAGGTTCCCGAAGAAACTGCTCTCCCAAGAATCTGCAGTGGTCAGAGACTCCCAGGAGGACATCAGACACACTCTAGGGATGTCCTTCAAGCATCCCTGAAGAGATCAAGCATTCCCACCGACTCATGTGAGACTATGGCTTGTGACCGATTGAAATAGAGAAGGCCCATTTTGCGAAGGCAGCGTACGCTGACTTCATGAAACTTCATTGTGAACATGCAGAAGTGAAGTTGTGTCCGGCAGGAGTGCGTAAACCTCCGAACAACTTGTCTACCTAACCCTTTAATCATCTGCTCCAGTTGTGGCAGCGCCTGCAGACCACGCATTGGACTTATAAGCCATCTCAAACCCAACTGGAGTGGAAGTAATTCATCCTTGATCCAGAGGGACAGTCTGAGAGAAGAGCTTGAATGGCATGTATTTTGACAAATGAACACTATTCCATCACACTTCTCACTGTGCCCTGTAGATAGTGGACAGGTTTTGGGAGTCAGAGGTGAGTTACTCGCTCCGTAAGTCCAAGCCTCTGCCCTGTTCTCAAAGCTACTGAAACCGGAGCACCCGGAGGAAACCCGCGCAGACACTGGGAGAACATGAAGACTCTGCACAAACAGTGACCCAAACGGGAATAGAACCTGGGACCCTGGTGCTGTGAAGCAACAGTGCTAACTACTGTGCTACCGTACCGCTGGCGTGATCCCGAGCACAAAGGAAGATGGTTATGATTGTTGGAGGCCAATTAACTGAATATCTAGGAGAGAGAGTTTGGTTCTCTCTTATTAATAAGAATCTTTATTATTGTCACATGTAGGCTTACTTTAGTTCTGCAATGAAGTTACTGTGAAAAGCCCCGAGCCGCCACACTCTGGCGACTCGGGTACACAGAGAATTCAGAATGTCCAATTCACCTAACGGCACATCTTTCAGCACGTGGGATGAAACCAGAGCACCCGGAGAAAACACACGCAGACACAGGGAGAAATTGGAGATGGTCATTGACTGGTATGTGTAGTACAAATGTTACTCTGAATTTATAAGCCTAAGCCTGGATGTTGGCCAGGTCTTGCTGCATGCGGGCACAGACAGTTTTAGTATCTGAGGAGTCATGTTTAGTGCTGATCATTGTGCAGTCATTATTGAAAATTCTATTTCTGACTTTGTGATGAAGGGAAGGACATTGAAACAGCTGACAATGGTCGGGCTTGGGACACCACATTGAGGAGCTCTTCATTGATGTCCTGGGGCTGAGTTGATTGGCCTCCAACAACCATAATCATCTTCCTTTGTGCTCTGTATCACTCCAACGGCACGGTAGCATAGTGGTTAGCACTGTTGCTTCACAGCACCAGGGTCCCAGGTTCTATTCCCGCTTGGGTCACTATGCGGAATCTGCATGTTCTCCCCATGTCTTTTTAAAAAAATTTAGAGTACCCAATTAATTTTTTCCAATTAAGGGGCAATTTGGCGTGGTCAATCCACTTACCCTGCACATCTTTGGGTTGTGGGGGCGAAACCCATGCGAACACAGGGAGAATGTGCAACCTTCACATGGACAGTGACCCAGGGCCGGGATCGAACCTGGGACCTCAGCGCCGTGAGGCAACAGGACTAACCCACTGCGCGAAAATGCTGCCCTCATGTTCTCCCCATGTATGCGTGGGTTTCCTCTGGGTGCTCTAGTTTCCTCCCACAAATCCCGAAAGACGTGCTGTTAGGTAATTTGGACATTCTGAATTCTCCCTCAGTGTACCCGAACAGGCGCTGGAATGTTGGTGCTAGGGGCTTTTCACATTAACCTCATTGCAGTGTTAATGTAAGCCTACTTGTGGCAATAAAGATTATTATTATTATTACTAGTGGAGAGTTCTCCCCTGATTCCCATTAACTTCAGTTTAGCTAGGGTTCCTTAATGCCCCAGTCAGTCAAATGCTGCTGCCTTGAAGTCCAGGACGGGCAACATCATGTCACCTCATCTCTCGAATTTCGCTCTTTGTTGAGAATGAAATGAAAATCGCTTATTGTCAAAAGTAGGCTTCAAATGAAGTTACTGTGAAAAGCCCCTAGTCACCACATTCCTGCGCCTGTTCGGGGAGGCTGGTAAGGATTGGACCAGAGCTGTCATGAACCCTGGGGCCAGTTGCCTCTGATAGGCCCCAAATGGAGCATCGGTGAGCAGGTTATTTTTCCGTGCCACTTCATGTTCTGTTTTTATTTCTACCGAAGAGTTTCCCTGTACGTTACAGGATGAGGATTCTTTCACTTCTCTTGAGTCCAAATAAATGTGTGCCACAGCTCTTAGTAATTCACTTTTATTCCTCACTCTTTCCCCCTCGGGCTCTTCCCCTCTCTCCCTCTGAGTGAAGAATCAGCTGCCATTCCCTTCCACTAGTTTCACCAGGCAGTTCTGACAATTTTAGTTCCTCAAGTTTTCATTTTGAGCATAGGCCCCATTCACAATTTTTTCTGAGTGACTCCATCTCAGAACACACCTGGTTCCTAATGCCCACTATCAATCTTGTTCTACCTGCCAGTAGACACACTACCTTCTCACAGTCTTTCAAGTTGACCATTTCTGTGAGAGAATCTCAGATTAACCTATAACAAAAGACTGCGTCTCTACGATCCACCCCCATGGCAATTTGCCACATCTGAGATGTCCAGTAGAGAGAGCTAAACATCTTTCTAAACTTGTCCTTTGATCTGAAAAACATATGAACACTTTTCAGATCTTGTTTACCCTAGGCTTTCAAACCTTCCTTTGATCTGAGTAATACATGAATACTTTATCCTCCTTATTGAAGGCAACCATGGACATCTCGTCTCTACCAAGACTCAGAAAGGGGTTATCCATTGTTTATTGTTCTCACCTTTCTGACTCCAACCTCATTGAATAAATAAAAACAAACTTAAAAATATTGCAGATTCTGGAGATCTGAAATAGAAACAAAAATGCTGGAAATACTGGGGTCTAGCAGCATCGGCGGAGAGAAAAACAGTTAACGTTTCGGGCCCAATATGACTGCTCTTCGGAACTGTTAAATGTGTGATTCCGAAGAAGTCATATTGGGCTCAAAACATTAACTCCGTTTCTCCACAGATACTGCAGACCGTATAAAATAAAAACAGGCCATCCCTTGAATTTCAGTAACTTTGAGGTCTCTTTATCAACTTCCCAAACTGGCTGCTTTCATCTAAAATTCAGTTATCCTCAATAATTTAATGTGTTATTGTATTATAGAGTGGCGTTGAACCATACAGGCATACCTTCAAACAGTCTATGTTGTGAATTGATCTTGGGATTTTAATTGTGATGAAGAGAAGAAATTGTCAAGAATTTATCATTTTTGCAGTAATGTTATTAAAACCTGGGTTAAGAGTCATACAGACAGCATGACTGCTAAAGCGGTAATTTAAGTGCCATAAAAATGATAATTATTAACTTGCATGTGAAGTGCGAATAGATCTTGAGAACCATTTACTTGTTTACAGATGGTTAGATAATGGAATATTGTTTGGGTTTGAAGGAGCCCTGGGGGTGTTGATAATTTGAGATGTGTGGATTGATCCTGGCTAAACAAGTAAAGGGACAACTTGCAAGAGGAGAAAAAAGAATGCCTTATACTTTGGGTACAGATGATCTTAATGGGAGGAGCCAGGTCTACCTGAAGAGTCAGTATGTTCTAGAACTTCAATCTGAACAGAGGTATTTCAGTTTTGTCCTAAAAGGTTCTCTCTCCAAAGATTCTGCACCGAGAAAAGCAAGTAAAACCCTGGTTGTTAACTTTATTCATGAATGGTATCTAATATATATTGGTTTGCTTAATTAGAATATAGTGGCAGGTTTAGGGAGTAAATTGAGGTTTCATCTTTTACTTAATAACTTAACTGTAAAGATATTTCTTTGTGCTCATGTGGTTAATCCTGTGATGAAATTAAAGTGTGTTTTAACATAGAAGATACCTCTTGGTCAGTGTTATTACTCCCTTGGGGTGCAATAACATTTATTCACGGTTTTACAAATTGAAAATAGTTGGGTTCTTGTTCGGGATCCCAATGTAGTGGAATTAATATAATTGGTTATGTGGTCAGTCTACAGGCTGCTGGAAGGAATGTCATGCAATGTTCTTGTTTATCATCACTATCTTTAATTCTTACTGGAAAATACATGTTTTGATTTTGCCAGCTGATGTTTGCAATGTGAAATGTGGTCTCTTGAGGTATTTGAGGGCTGATGATGCTTGTGTAACATACCCCAGCATGAGTCACTGCATTTCTTTCTGGTAGGGGGGTAGCAGGAGACGAGAAATGACATGGCTAGGCCTTTTTTTCATGAAGTGAATTCTAAATTACCACCTTTCCAATACATCGTCTGGTAATAAGATATTTCTGTTAGCAGGACACATTGTGAAACTTTTTAATGCATTTTCGAAAAATGCAGTTTGCTAAATTATAGCCCACATCTGACAACAAAAGTGTTTTTGTTGGTCTTGGATACTTCCCTCACAGACCAGCATAGAAGATATCTTAAGACCAGTAGAATTAAATGGATGTATTCTAAAACTTTTGTAAGAACGTCAGTGGGAGCAGCAGGAAGCCATTAGGCCCATTGAGCCTACTCTGGCATTCAAAAATATCATGGCTGATCGAATGGTGACCGTAGCTCTACTTTTTTGCCTGTTCCCCATAACCCATTAATCCTTTGTAGATCAAAAATCTGTGTAACCCAGCCTTTAATATATTTAATGACCCAGCCTCCACTGCTCTGTGAGAAAGAGAATTCCAAACACAAACTACCCTCCGAGTGAAGAATTCTTCGCCGCCTCAGTTTTCAATGGGAAGCTGCTTATTTTTAAACTGTGCCCTCTCGTTCTAGATTACCCCACGAGGGAAACATTTGCTCAAGCTCCCTCCGAGTTCCTCAGACTCTTTGATGTTGGAATAAAATCACCTCTCATTCTTCTAAACTTTTAAATGGATCCAGGTCTAACCTTTCCTCAAGATAGTTCCTTCCAAGTGAACCTTCACTGAACTTCTTCCGATGCAAGTATTCCCCTCAAGGAGACTAAAACCCTAAACACTGTACTGTCGTCTCACCAAAGCCCTGTCGAGTTGCAGCAAGACTTCCCTGCTATTCTACTCCAACCCCCTTGCAATAAAGGTGAAGATTTTGTTTGCCTTCCTAGTTCCTTGCTGTACCTGCAAAGAGACTTATTTTTGTGATCCATGTACAAAGATACCATGTCCCTCTGTACTGCAGCATTCCGCAGTCTCTCTCAATTTAAATAATATTTTCTTTTCTATACTGCCTTGTCAAAGTGGACAACCACATTTTCCCACATTTATACTCACATCTGCCAAGATTTTTCCCATGCCCTTTATCTATATAACTTTATGTAGACTCTGTTTCCTCAACATGATTTGCTTTCATACCATCAGCAAATTGGGCTATAAGGAAGCTGGTGGTCCCTTCATCCAAGTCATAGATCGTATATAGGTCATGCACCAGCATTGGTCCGGGTGTCTCATTTCATGATTCATATGCTTCAGGAATAAAAGTTTGAGCTTGAGATTGAAGTTTAAAAAATAAGGTAATGGAAGCACCTGCTTTGGGAAGTTGGTAAAACAAATTTAGCGATCAATATTCAAAGCATGGCCAGTGTTTATTTAATACGGTCAGAGTGAAAACAATGGGTAGTTCCTTTCTGAGTCTTGGTTGAGATGAAATGACTACATATAATTATTTGTGCAATTCTACCAGGAATGAATGTTGTTGAACTGCACTCATCCAAGCGAAAAGGGAATATTCCATTATACACTAATTTCTTGCATAAACTTTCCTCTCCTACATTCCTTTTTTTTACACTCCTGAAAGCAATGATTTACGCTGGGCCTTTCTGCAGAATCTCATTGTCCTCAAGTGCCTCAACCGAGTAGACACAACATTTAACAAATTGATTGCCTGAACAGTGACTCAGAACAGAGCCTGATTTACTCGGTTAAAATATTTGCTGTAGAACATGGATTTCTCAGAAGATTGTGATCAGGATCTGCGACTTAGTATTTTTCATATGAAGTCAGGGATTTGGGGTAATTCTGACAAACCCAGTTAAGAAATTGGCAAATACCGAACAAGCATTGAGCCCAAAACCTCTTCTCCCCCCCCCCCCCCCCCCCCCCCCCCCCCCACACACACACACACACACACACACACACGCACTAGATGACTTACTATTCATGCGATACGGTCTCCATGGCGTCATCATCCACGCAGCATATAAGGGACTGAGAAGCAGCTGAAAACAACAAATAGAATTTTGGGCTTGCTCTTATTTTTAAACAATTTTTGTAAACTTTAAACCAGGTACATATTGTATTACAGTTTTTTTGTTCAGAATCCCTACAGTGCAGAAGGAGGCCATTCGGCCCATCGAGTCTGCACCCTATCCCTGCAACCCCATAACCTAACCTACATATCCCTGGACATGAAGGGGCAATTTAGCATGGCCAATCTACCTATCCCTCACATCTTTGGACTGTGGGAGGAAACCGGAGCACCTGGAGGAATCCCACACAGATACAGGGAGAATGTACAAAATCCACACACACTGACCCAAGGCCGGAATTGAACCAGGGTCCCTGGTGCTTGGGCCAGCAGTGCTGACCACTGTGCCACCCTTAGCAGTTTAGTCGAAGTTTGTCTGCTTCTGTTTAATGATGCTCCTGAAACCTTAGCTGCAGTTAAATTGTCTACTAACTTTAGCCTGGTGCCTTTTGGAAATATGTAGTGAGCATTTGTGAACCCTTTAAATGCTATTGAAGGGGAACTGTGAATCAAGTGATGCTATCCCATTCATAGCACCCTGAAGTAGGCAAGTTTCAATTCATGGGTCCGTGACTATGTATGAGTTTAAAGTGCTGAGGAAATGTCCAGATTGCAATATATGATAAATGAACACTTGGAATGCATTTTGGAATTGTGTTAGGTCAGAGATCTAAACTTGATTCATTAATCATGCCTTTCTGAAATAAAAAATTTCTAGGTTCTTTTAATAACTTTTTGGACTTTCCACTAATAAATAAGACACTACTCTCATCAGCTTACATTTTCTTGAAAACATTTCTGAACAAAACAAACAAAAATAGTAAAGTTGACATCATTGTCGTCAATTGAAGTAATGAGATATGCTGAAGTAATTTGCAATTCATTTAATTGTGGCAAAACACAGTTCATTGAAATTGGATAATTGTTTGTTGATGTGTTTCACCGTTTTTGTGTTAACAAGGTTTGATTTGATTAACCGGATTTGAAACTTGGCAACCTATCCTCAGCCATTTTGTGGATATTGCACTTTTTAAGACAAGATGCCTGTTATTTGCATAATTTATCTTCTGTCCAGCTATGGGCCATCTGTCAACCGTGACATTTCTCCTGCACCTTTCATGCACTAGTTCTCATGAAACCCATTACTCCCTTTTATCTTCATCCTTTATATCCAAAATACGCAGATTTGAATGGATTTTTCAACCAGTGGTGAAGTGATCAAAATCAAGGGTGCTCAAGAGACCAGAATCCAAGGTGTGCAGATGTCTGTGTTGTGGAGCTGGAGGAGATTGCTAAGATAGGACGGGGCATGGCCAGGGAGGGATTTGAAAACTGAATTAAATTTTCAAAAATTGAGGTGTTGCTTAGCTGGGAGCCAGTGTAGGTCAGTGAGCACTGGGATGACGGGTAAAGGGGACTCATTGCAGAATAGGACACAGAAATAGAGTTTTTATGACCTTGTGCTTAAAGAGCATAGAATACAGGACATTGGTTAGGAGAACACTGGAAGAGTCAAGTGTAGGAGTAGCAAAGGCATGGATGAGGGATTCCGAATAGTGTCCTCAGCCCAATCATCTTCAGCTGCTTCATCAATGACCTTCCATCATAAGGTCAGAAGTGGGAATATTTGCTGATGATTGTACAATGTCCTGCATCCTTTATGACTCAGATGCTGAAGTAGTCCATGACAAATGTAGCAGGACCTGGACAACATTCAAGCTTGAGCTGATAAGTGGCGAGTAACATTTGTGCCACACAAAGAACAAAGAAAAGTACAGCACAGGAACAGGCCCTTCGGCCCTCCAAGCCTGTGTCGACCATGCTGCCCGTCTAAACTAAAATCTTCTACACTTCCTGGGTCCATATCCCTCTATTCCCATCCTATTCATGTATTTGTCACGATGCCACTTAAATGTCACTATCGTCCCTGCTTCCACCACCTCTTCCGGCAGCGAGTTCCAGACACCCACTACCCTCTGCGTAAAAAACTTGCCTCGTACATCTACTCTAAACCTTGCCCCTCTCACCTTAAACCTATGCCCCCTAGTAATTGACCGCTCTACCCTGGGAAAAAGCCTCTGACGATTCACTCTGTCTATGCCCCTCATAATGTTGTAGACCTCTATCAGGTCGCCCCTCAACCTCCGTCGTTCCAGTGAGAACAAACCGAGTTTATTCAACCTCTCCTCATAGCTAATACCCTCCATACCAGGCAACATTCTGGTAAATCTCTTCTGCACCCTCTCTAAAGCCTGCACATCCTTCTGGTAGTGTGGCGACCAGAATTGAACACTATACTCCCAAGTGTGGCCTAACTAAGGTTCTATGCAGCTGCAACATGGCTTGCCAATTCTTATACTCAATGCCCCAGCCAATGAAGGCAAGCATGCCGTATGCCTTCTTGACTAGCTTCTCCACCTGTGTTGCCCCTTTCAGTGACCTGTGGACCTGTACACCTAGATCTCTTTGACTGTCAATACTCTTGAGAGTTTTACCAAGCACTGTATATTCCCTACCTGCATTAGACCTTCCAAAATGCATTACAAGTGCCAGGCAATGACCATCTTGACATTCAGTTGCATTACTATCACTGAATCCCCCACTATGAACATTCTGGGGATTAATATTGACCAGAAACTAAAATGGACCAGCAGTATAAATATCGTGGCGACAAGAGCAAGGTTGTGAATAGTCTGACTCCGCCTCGGACACCTACTTTTCCTCCTTTAAGATTATCCAATCTCTTTGACACGTTTTTGGTCATCTGACCTAAGATGATCAAATGTGGCGTGGTCCCTAATTTTGCTTGACAGTGCTCCTGCGGAGTACCTTGTAACGTTGTATTTATATATCACATTTAGCACAATAAACGTTGTTGGAATCCTAGGTAAGTGTGATCAACAAAAATTGGTGTAGAACTGGAGGGATGTTGTTATTTTGGAAGGATGCAGCTGTCTCGGTTGAAGAACAGCCAAACTGTCTTCGGACTAAAAATAATTTGCATTTTTAGCCATTGTTGAATTTGGGCTCAATGTCTGTGGTCAAGAATAAGCTATCTTTTAATTAAATTTCAGCCCTGCTATGCGTTGAAAAAATTCTTGAACAGCCGATTTTAGTTTACACTGTCACTTTTATATCTGTACTTCCATTTGAGTAACTGCTGCTATCTTTATCACAGTTTGGCTTTGAGCATGGCCTACATTTCTAATTTTTAGTCAGACTTCTAACATTTCACATACAGAAACTCAGTTAATAAATAATGTACTATGCTGGCAGTATAAGTAATATGTCCTCATGCCAGAGGTTTGTCTAATCATATTAATGATACAAGTATTTAAGACTTTTGAACTGCCATATCCATATATGACATTTATAAAATTATTTCAAAGCTGAGATATGGGCGCAAGTTCAGAGTTATATTTTATGCCAGCAGTTCAGCCGATGTTCCAGACTGTTTTAAGAAGGTTATAATAATCTGAAGTCAGTTTATAATTCGGAGCTCAGTCCAGTATGTTTATCACAGAATTGTTTCAGCGAAAGAAGGGACCATTCAGCCCATTGTGTCTGCGCCAGCTCTCCAAATGAGCATTATGACTTAGTGCCTTTTCCCCATACCCTTACTGTTGCTGTTCAAACAATCATCTCATGCCCTGTGTAAGCCTCGATTAAACTTTGCCTCCCCCACATTTACGGACAGTGTATTCCAAACCAAACCTCACTGTGTGTAAACGTTTACCTGGCATCAAGTTTGCTTCTTTTGCAAATCACTTTAAATTTATGCCCTCTCGTTCTTGATCCCTTTATGAGTGGGAAGTTTTTCTATATCTACTCTATCCAGCCCCCTCATGATTTTGAACACCTCTATCAAATATCCTCTGCCTTCTCTCCAAGAAGATCAGTCCCAACCTCTCCAATCTATCCTCATAACTGAAGTTTCTCATCCCTGGAACCTTTCTTGTAAACCTCTTCTGCACCCTTTCCAATGCCTTTACATCCTTCCTATCATGTGGAATCCAGAACTGTGCACAGTATTTCAGCTGAGGTCTAACTTGTTTCTTGTATAAGTTCAGCATATATGCTTTTGTACTGTATGCCCCTATTAATAAATTGTAGGTCTCGTCAAAAAGAAAAAGGAATCATTTGTCAGGGCTAAAAGGCTGGGAACAGACGAAGCCTGTGTGGAATATAAGGAAAGTAGGAAGGAACTTAAGCAAGGAGTCAGGAGGGCTACAAGGGGTCACGAAAAGTCATTGGCAAATAGGGTTAAGGAAAATCCCAAGGCTTTTTACACGTACATAAAAAGCAAGAGGGTAGCCAGGGAAAGGGTTGGCCCACTGAAGGATAGGCAAGGGAATCTATGTGTGGAGCCAGAGGAAATTGGCGAGGTACTAAATGAATACTTTGCATCAGTATTCACCAAAGAGAAGGAATTGGTAGATGTTGAGTCTGGAGAAAGGTGTGGAGATAGCCTGGGTCACATTGAGATCCAAAAAGACGAGGTGTTGGGCGTCTTGAAAAATATTAAGGTAGATACGTCCCCGGGGCCTGATGGGATCTACCCCAGAATACTGAAGGAGGCTAGAGAGGAAATTGCTGAGGCCTTGACAGAAATCTTTGGATCCTCACTGTCTTCAGGGGATGTCCCGGAGGACTGGAGAATAGCCAATGTTGTTCCTCTGTTTAAGAAGGGTAGCAAGGATAATCCAGGGTACTACAGGCCGGTGAGCCTTACTTCAGTGGTAGGGAAATTACTGGAGAGAATTCTTCGAGACAGGATCTACTCCCATTTGGAAGCAAATGTACGTATTAGTGAGAGGCAGCATGGTTTTGTGAAGGGGAGGTAGTGTCTCACTAACTTGATAGAGTTTTTCGAAGAGTTCACAAAGATGATTGATGCAGGTAGGGCAGTGGATGTTGTCTATATGGACTTCAGTAAGGCCTTTGACAAGGTCCCTCATGGTAGACTAGTACAAAAGGTGAAGTCACACGGGATCAGGGGTGAGCTGGCAAGGTGGATACAGAACTGGCTAGGTCATAGAAGGCAGAGAGTAGCAATGGAAGGATGCTTTTCTAATTGGAGGGCTGTGACTAGTGGTGTTCCGCAGGGATCAGTGCTGGGACCTTTGCTGTTTGTCGTATATATAAATGATTTGGAGGAAAATGTAACTGGTTTGATTAGTAAGTTTGCAGACGACACAAAGGTTGGTGGAATTGCGGATACCGATGTGGACTGTCTGAGGATACAGCAGGATTTAGATTGTTTGGAGACTTGGGTGGAGAGATGGCAGATGGAGTTTAATCCGGACAAATGTGAGGTAATGCATTTTGGAAGGTCTAATGCAGGTCGGGAATATACAGTACTTGGTAAAACCCGCAAGAGTATTGACAGTCAGAGAGATCTAAGTGTACAGGTCCACAGGTCACTGAAAGGGGCAACACAGGTGGAGAAGGCGTACGGCATGCTTGCCTTCATTGGCCAGGGCATTGAGTATAAGAATTGGCAAGTCATGTTGCAGCTGTATAGAACCTTAGTTAGGCCACACTTGGAGTATAGTGTTCAATTCTGGTCGCCACACTACCAGAAGGATGTGGAGGCTTTAGAGAGGGTGCAGAAGAGATTTACCAGAATGTTGCCTGGTATGGAGGGCATTAGCTATGAGGAGTGGTTGAATAAACTCGGTTTGTTCTCACTGGAACGATGGAGGTTGAGGGGCGACCTGATGGAGGTCTACAAAATTATGAGGGGCATAGACAGAGTGGATAGTCAGAGGCTTTTCCCCAGGGTAGAGGGGTCAATTACTAGGGGGCATAGGTTTAAGGTGCGAGGGGCAAGGTTTAGAGTAGATGTACGAGGCAAGTTTTTTACGCAGAGGGTAGTGGGTGCCTGGAACTCGCTACCGGAGAAGGTGGTGGAAGCAGGGACGATAGTGACATTTAAGGGGCATCTTGCCAAATACATGAATAGGATGGGAATAGAGGGTTATGGACCCAGGAAGTGTAGAAGATTATAGTTTAGTCGGGCAGCATGGTCGGCACGGGCTTGGAGGGCCGAAGGACCTGTTCCTGTGCTGTACATTTCTTTGTCCTTTGTTCTTTATAAGAGGGAAAACACTTGGGGGCGAGATGAGAAATCTTTCCACTCAGGAGTTCAGAATCTTTGGAATTCTGTACCCAGAGGCTGTGAAAGTTCAGTTGTTAAGTATGTTTAAAGTAAAGATTGACAGATTTTTAAATACCAATGACATAAAGGGATATGGGGATAGCGTGGGGAAAATGTACTGAAGTGGATGATCAGCCAGGACCGCATTGAATTTCGGAGTGGGTTCAGTAAACTGAATGGCCTACTGCTCTTCCTTTATTTGTATATCAAAGAACAGTACAGCACAGGCATGTGCTCTTCAGCCCTCCAAACCTGTGCCAATCACGTGTCCTAACTAGATCAACTTCCTTAATCCTTCCATACCCCGTCTGTTCATATGCCTATCCTGATAAGTCTTAAAGGTCGCTAACGTATCTGCCTCAACCACCTCACTTGGATTGGATTGGATTTGTTTATTGTCACGTGTACCGAGGTACAGTGAAAAGTATTTTCTGCGAGCAGATCATTAAGTAGTACATGAGAAGAAAAGGGAATAAAAGAAAGTACATAATAGGGCAACACAACATATACAATGTAACTACATAAGCACTGGCATCGGATGAAGCATACAGGGTGTAGTGTTAATGAGGGCAGTCCATAAGAGGGTCATTTAGGAGTCTGGTGACAGTGGGGAAGAAGCTGTTTTTGAGTCTGTTCGTGCGTGTTCTCAGACTTCTGTATCTCCTGCCCGATGGAAGAAGTTGGAAGAGTGAGTAAGCCAGGTGGGAAGGATCTTTGATTATACTGCCCGCTTTCCCCAGGCAGCGGGAGGTGTAGATGGAGTCAATGGATGGGAGGCAGGTTCGTGTGATGGACTGGGCGGTGTTCACGACTCTCTGAAGTTTCTTGCGGTCCTGGGCCGAGCAGTTGTCATACCAGGCTGTGATGCAGCCTGATAGGATGCTTTCTATGGTGCATCTGTAAAAGTTGGTAAGAGTCAATGTGGACATGCCGAATTTCCTTAGTTTCCTGAGGAAGTATAGACGCTGTTGTGCTTTCTTGGTGGTAGCGTCGACGTGGGTGGACCAGGAGATGTGCACCCCTAGGAATTTTTGGAGATGTGCACCCCTAGGAATTTGGGAGTGCATTCCAGCCCACCAGCACCCTCTGTGTAAAAGCAACTTACACCGCACATCTCCACTGAACCTATCCCCCCTGACCTTGAACTTGTGGCCCCTTGTAATTGTCATTTCCGCCCTGGGAAAAAGCCTCCAACTGTTCACCCTATCTATACCCCTCATGCCCCTATCTATACCCCATGCCCCTCTGCCTCCGTCTCTCTGCGGAGAAAATCCCAGTTTATTCAATCTCTCCCCACAGCTAATACTCTCCATACCAGGCAACATCGTGGTAAACCTTTTCTATACTCTCTCCAAAGCCTCCACGTCCTTCTGATAGTGTGGTGAACTGGACATAGTATTCCAAATGGGGCCGAACCAACGTTCTACATAACTTTATCTTTATTAGGGTCACAATTGGGCTTACATTACACTGCAAGGAAGTTACTGTGAAAATCCCCTAGTCGCCACACTCCAGCGACTGTTCTGGCTCACTGAGGGAGAATTTAGAATATCCAATTCACCTAACAAGCACTTCTTTCAGGACGTGTGGGCGGGAAACTGGAGCACCCAGAGGAAACCCACACAGACACTGGGAGAACGTGCAGACTCCGCATAGACAGTGACCCAAGCGGGAATCGAACCTGGCACCCTGCCACTGTGCTACCGTGCCTGCGAACTTTTATACTCGATGCCCCGTCTGATGAAGGCAAGCATGCCTCTGCTTTCTTTGCCACCATTTATACCTGTGTTGCCACTTTTAAGGTTCTGTGGACCTGCACGCCCAGATCTCCTTGTGTCTCTCTGCTCCTGATGGTTTTGCCATTTATTTTATATCTCGCACCTGAATTGGACCTACTAAAATGCATTACCTCGCATTTGTTCATGTTAAATTCCATCTGCCATTTCTCTGCCCAATTTTGCAGCCTATCTATATCCTGCTGTATTCTATGATAATCTTATTCCCAACTCCTGCAATCTTGGTATCATCCGCAAACTTTCTAATCAGACCAGCTACATTTTCTTCCAAGTCATTTGTATATATATATTTATTACAAACAGCAGCGGTCCCAGTACTGATCCCTGCGGAATACCATTAGTTACAGACCTCCATTCGGAAAAACACCCTTGCACTGCTATCCTCTGTCTTCTGTGGCCAAGCCAGTTCAGAATCCATCTAGCTCGTTCACCCCTGACCCCGAGTGATTTAATCTTTTGCACCAGCCTGCCATGAGGGACCTTGTCAAATGCTTTACTGAAGTCCATGTGGACAACATCCACAGCCCTTCCCTCGTCAATCATTTTTGTCGCCCCCTCAAAAAACTCAATTAAATTAGTGTTTGAAATTATTGTTTGAAAGACCATGGATTTTCACATCAGTTATTTTCATGTTCTAAGCCCTTGGCAAGTAAAGACTCGAGATGTGGTGCTGTACTAATGATTTGATTACTGCTCAGAAAATATGCAATTCACAATGATCAATTCCCACCACCACCTTGCTCAGTTTCTACAAAAGAATGATTCCCGTACCAACCTCCCCGAACAGGCGCCGGAATGTGGCGACTAGGGGCTTTTCACAGTAACTTCATTTGAAGAATTATGACAAGTGATTTTCATTTCATTTTTTTTTTCGAATTCATCGCATCAATTAGGTCTCCTCTCACATCCCCTTTCAAGGATGAAAAGTCCATAACTTTTCTGCATACACGTATCCTCTGATGCCAGGGATTAGCTTCTTCATTCTTTGCTGCATCAGGGACACAAAATGTTTCCCTCTGCTTAGTCAGAGTTCGATGTAGAATTAAAGGTGCAACATGGCCAGACGGCAAAACATTTCCAAAATAAGTGAATCCAATTCAAGCCCTCCTGATTTTCCAGTGTCCATTCAGCATGTTGTTTGTTTTTCATTATTACTCTACTGTGACTGGATGTCAGTATAGTCTGTTTCCCTCCAAGATATCTTTCAGCCATTTTCCAAGCTGTTTCAACATCATTTACTGGGGATTTCCCCTTTAGAAAGGACGTACAGGCGCTGGAGGGTGTGCAGAGGAGATTCACTAGGTTAATCCCAGAGTTGAGGGGGTTGGATTATGGGGAGAGGTTGAGTAGACTGGGACTGTACTCGTTGGAATTTAGAAGGATGCGGGGGGGGAGCTTATCGAAACATATAAAATTATGAAGGGAGTAGATAGGATAGATGCGGGGAGGTTGTTTCCACTGGCGGGCGAAAACAGAACTAGGGGGCCTCAAAATAAGGGGAAGTAGATTTAGGACTTTGCTTGGAAGGAACTTCTTCACCCAAAGGGTTGTGAATCTATGGAATTCCCTGCCCAGTGAAGCAGATGAGGTTGCTTCATTAAATGTTTTCAAGATAAAGATAGGTAGTTTTTTGAAGAATAAAGGGTTATGGTGTTCGGGCGGGCAAGTGGAGCTGAGTCCACAAAAGATCAGCCATGATATCACTGAGTGGTGGAGCAGGCTCGAAGGGCCAGATGGCCTACTCCTGCTCCTAGTTCTTATGTTCTATCTTTGCAATGTACAAGTCTTATCAGCACCGAATTTCATCTGCAATGGTTCCTCCCATTTCCAAATGTTGTCTAGCTCTTTCTGTAGTTTTATTTAATCACGCTACTGCAAATGTGACCAACTTAGTTGCTTGTATATTCGGCTCTTGAAAACCTTGGCTTAATTCCAGTAGTGTGAACTATCAAGCATTCTGCTTTGTAGATTTTATCACCTGCCAAAGTAGTCTGTGCTGTATGGGAGCAGTCCTGAAGAATTATCTTTGAACACTATTAAGCTATCTAGAATATAAATGTCAGGCACCATAGAAATTAAGAAAGCCGTTGGTTAAATTCCTAGGCTGTACTGAGTTTAGCAGTTTAGTTTTCGAATGCTGCAGTTAACCAATTGGACCATCTCCCCACATGAGCCACCACTCTTAATTATCCCCTTCAATAGAGAAGAGGGAAAAACGAACAAACGTTTTTTTTTTAATAAAAGCTTCAATTATTTTGAACCTCCCCTTTTTTCCCTCTTTTGTAAATGGTTAGCAACATTTTTATTATCGAAGGCGTTAATTTTTAAACCTAAAGTTTGGCCCAATTAAAATTTTGCATTTATCCATATGGATTCACATGGGGATCTTTGTTATTTGTGCTTTATTTGTCATTTCTTTGTTTTTGCATTGCTTTCCTTTTTATTAACCTTTTGTTGTAGGCATATGGAAAGTTATATGAAGGCTCAGTGGTAGAGTTAGAGAGCTGGTGGAGATGATGTCATTCAATTTACATGGTTCAGCATTCATATGGCCAGAACCTGTTTTAAGGAGTCTACATGAACCGTAGCTGTTAATCACATATATATATACTGGTTAGTGTTTTCAGTAAATGCTGACTAGTCTTCCAGGTTAGTGATCTAGCCAGATTAATGCACCTCTACAGGGGTGGGTGTTGGCACAATGGTATTGTCAATGGCTGAGGAATCCAGAGTCCCAGGATAATGCTCTGGCAACCTGGGTTCGAAACCCACTACAGCAGATAGTGAAATTTAAAGTCCAATGATGATGAAACCATTGTCAGATATTGTACAATCAATCTGCTGTTCTTACCTGATCTGGCCTACATGTGACTGAATGAATGTGGTTGACTCTTAACTGCCTCTGAAATGACAATTAGCAATTTGGGATGAGCAATTAATGCTGACCCAGCCAGCGACACCCACATCACATGAATTAATTTTTAAAAATGCATTGTACTGACTGCACCTGGTGCAAGTGCTTGTAAAACATCCATGTATAAGAGTTACTTAACTGACCTGTTGATAAGCTTGCACCTTCTGACAAATACCTGATGAAAACACCTGCTGAATTATAAAGTTTTCAAGTACAATGATGAAAATAATTTGGCATCAGCTTTATTTGAATTAATGGATTATGTTCAATGAAGTGAGCTGAAATAGGCTTCCTCAAAGGCATCCTATGGGGTAAGCTGATTAGGTAATTTTGAACTGTATATCATGCAAACTCATGAATGGGCCCAAGGCTGTCTTTTGGCCCTGACAAGTGTCCAGTCTATTTCAGACTACCTTGGAAGGGCAAGGTATCTGAAAATTTTCAGCAACAGGTGAAGCTAGCTCTTCCATGCTGTTACTATGCAGTAGCAACACAAGGGGTGTTACATCCACTAACAGGATGCTGCTGTCAAGCCAAAAAGACGTTCTGCCTTTCAAACAAATGTGGTATATGAAATTCAGTGCCATTGTGATTTGAGGTATGGAAGTCATACGTCCCAAAGACTGGTGGGTTGCATCAAATAGCACGACCCAACCTCTGTTCGCTGCAGGCAAGATATAGACCGTGCCCAACCAGTCCGTGCTTACAAAACTCAAAACACAGGACCAACAGTGGATGTGATTTCACGATTTGACAACATTTGCTAAATAATCTGTGCAAAGAATTGCACTGACAACCAATTTCAGATTGTCTATCAGGCTTGAAGTGTGCTGTATTTGTATGTCCTGGCAGCTACATATATTAATACATAGGGCCCTGTTATTTGCAGACAAATTATGTCTGTACATTGTACCTATTTCAGCTATCAAAGGCATCCTATAGGATATGCGGATTAGATCATTTTGTACTGTTTATCGCGTAAACTAATGAATAGTCCCAAGGTTCTCTTTCGGCCCTGAAAAGTGCCCAGTCTACTTCAGACTACCTTGAAAGGGCAACGTATCTAAAAAATGACAAAGTACGTGACAGCCATTCGCTGTTTCATTACTCAGGGCAACACCTTGACCAATACGTGTCAAGTTGCTTGGTTTAAATTTCAAACCATGCTTGGCAGTTTACTGTCAGTCACCATCAATTTGGTGCATTTTCCATGGCAATGCCTCGACCAATCAAGAGTCCACTTGCCAACCAATCTGCACTCTCCTCTCATACAGTATAAATGTGGCGACTAGGGGCTATTCACAGTAACTTCATTGAAATGAAATGAAAATCGCTTATTGTCACAAGTAAGCTTCAAATGAAGTTACTGTGAAAAGCCTCTAGTCGCCACATTCCGGCACCTGTTCGGGGAGGCTGGTACGGGAATTGAAGCCTACTTGTGACAATAAGCGATTATTATTATTAAATTGGTGTTCACTTTATATTTGATCTTGCGAATTAACCCGATAAGCACAAGATGTAAAGCTTTGACAAAATGTCACTTTTTTAATGCAATACTCAAGAAATAAATACCTTGACTAACTCTCGGGCGAAACCTCAGTCTGTGGTGAGACCATACACTTTGGTGCACAAGCTGTAAGTGACTATAATTAACAAATTTTAATATCACAAGGGGATTAAAATAACTGTAAATTGGGAACTCGAAACATATTATCTGGTTCACAGTATTCAACAAAAGGAACTCAATCAAAATCTCTGGTACATATTGGCCCCAAATTTGCAGTTGTCATAGAATTTACAGTGCAGAAGGAGGCCATTCGGCCCATTGAGTCTGCACCGGCTCTTGGAAAGAGCACCCTACCCAAGGTCAACACCTCCATTCTATCCCCATAACCCAGTAACCTCAACCAACACTAAGGGCAATTTTGGACACTAAGGGCAATTTATCATGGCCAATCCACCTAACCTGCACATCTTTGGACTGTGGGAGGAAACCGGAGCACCCGGAGGAAACCCACGCACACACGGGGAGGATGTGCAGACTCCGCACAGACAGTGACCCAAGCCGGAATCAAACCTGGGGCCCTGGAGCTGTGAAGCAATTGTGCTATCCACAATGCTACTGTGCTGAGCATGATCTATTGGCAATCAGTGCAAAAGCTGGTCCAATGTTGTTGACCTGTACTTGAAAATGAAATGTTTGATTGTTCTGAATTTGACTGCCCTTTTTCAGCTGTTTTGTGTATAAAATAGATGTCGAAGTACTGTTCCTGAAAAGAAAGCATGTATTGCTGCCTTTTGTAAATTTGTTGCCTATTTTTTCAAAAGGTTGTATGAGGGGTGGGGAAAGACATGATATCTGCTTCTGCCATTGTGTCCACAGAAATTATTCTTTTAAATTTTCGTTCATATGTAATCACTAATCTTGAAACAGCAATGCTGAATAATGCACCATAAGTGTGGAGCGAGTTGACAATCCAAATGCAGCTGTTTTTCAAGCTATTTTCCCTTCCCCCTTTAGGGCTCAGTTGGTTTGCACTATGCATTGTCATCTTGTGACTTATGTGGTTATAGTGCTGAACGTTGCTGTGTTTTCATTGGTTCACATCAATCACAGCATTTCACTTATTGCAGAAATTAATTGCACCAGAATGAAAGTAAATATCCTGATACTGGAAGTTTAAAAAAAATTTTTCCCTCATGATTAAGATGATTTAATTTATACTTTATTTTACATATAGCATCTAATTTGATGCCACAATATTCAAATTTTAAAAATTCATTAATTTTCACGGCCATCGTCAATAGAGTACTGTTTAAAAGTTGGCTTTACTATTGAATTACATGGGAAAATTTTTTAAATTATGAAGTACCTGCATCTCCTGATATTAAGCTGCAATAGATTTAAATTCCACATTTTTTGTTATCAAACTATAATGTTGTAGATATAGAATCATAGAATTTACAGTGCAGAAGAAGGCCATTCGGCCCATCGAGCCTGCACCGGACGTTGGAAAGAGCACCCTACTTAAGCCCACGCCTCCACCCTATCCCCGTAACCCAGTAACCCCACCTAACCTTTTTTGGGGAATGCGGTGCTAACCATTGTGCTACCGTGCTGCCACATGGTATGTGAGCGGCACAGTAGCATGGTGGTTAGCACTGTTGCCTCGCAGCTCCAGGGTCCCAGGTTCGATTCCTGGCTTGGATCACTATCTGTGCGGAATCTGCACGTTCTCCCTGTGAGCGTGGGTTTCCTCCAGGTGCTCCGGTTTCTTCCCACAAGTCGTGAAAGACATGCTGTTAGGTAATTTGGATATTCTGAATTCTCCCTCTGTGTACCCGAACAGGTGCCGGAATTTGGCGACTGAGGGCTTTTCACAGTAACTTCATTGCAGTGTTCTTTTGTCCCTTTAAAATTGTTTTAGAGTACCCAATTCATTTTTTCCATTTAAGCGGTAATTTAGTGTGGCCGATGCACCTATACTGCACATCTTTTGGGTTGTGGGGCGAAACCCACGCAAACACGGGGAGAATGTTCAAACTCCACACGGACAGTGACTCGGGGCCGGGATCGAACCTGGGTCCTCAGCGCCGTGAGGCAGCAGTGCGAACCACTGCGCCACCGTGCTGCCCGAACTTCATTGCAGTGTTAATGTAAGCCTACTTGTGACAATAAAGATTACTATTATTAAATTATTACTATAAGCAAGTTATAATTGCTTTCATAAATGAATATATTTAATATAATATTTACAGATCCAGCAACAATTTGACTTTCGTGATGTTCTGTGTCCATTTATTGGACCTGTAATATCTGACATTAAGATTAAATTAGATAGATTTTTTATATTAAGATTTATTGGCACATGTACCGAGGTACAGTGAAAAGTATTGTTCTGCATACAGTTCAGGCAGATCGCTCCATACATGAAAACATAGAACATACGATAAATACAAGGAAACATAATAAAAATACAAAGACCTGGACAACCGGTGAAATATACAGTATGTCGTGTTACAACTGTAAAGAAGATGCGTAGAAAGATCAGTTCAGTCCATAAGGTAGGTTCAGACCCTAAGAGGGTCATTCAGGAATCTGGTAACTATTGGTGCGTGTTCTCAAACTTTTGTACCTTTTGTCCGATGGAAGGGGTTGGAAGAGAGAATAGCTCGGGTGGGAGGTGTCTTTGATTATGCTGCCCGCTTTCCCAAGGCAGCGGGAGGTGTAGACAGAGTCGATAGGTGGGAGGTGGTCTCATGTGATGTACTGGGCTGTGTTCACGACTCTCTGTACTTTCTTGCAGTTTTCGGCCAAGGAGTTGCCATACCAAGCTGTGATGCAACCAGATAGGAAGCTTTCCATGATACACCAAGAGAAATTGGTAATAGTCGTTGTGGACATGCCGAATTTCCTTAATTTCCTGAGGAAATATAGGTGCTGCTGAGCTTTCTTGGTCGTAGCATCGACATGGGGGCACCAGGACAGATTATTTGTGATGTGTGCACCTCGGAATTTGAAGCTGTCAACCATCTCCACCTCAGCACCATTGATACAGATGGATGTGGATGACATTTCGCATCCTGAAGTCAATGACCAGCACCTTAGTTTTGTTCACATTGAGGGAGAGATTGTTATCATTGCACCATGCCACAAAGGTCTCTATTTCCCCCCTGTACTCTGACTCATGATTGTTTGACATCCGACCCATGACGGTCATGTCATCAGCAGACTTGTAGAAGGAGTTGGAGCCAAATTTTGCCACACAATCGTCTGTGTATAGGGAGTATAGTAGGGGCTAAGCACGCAGCAATTCAGAACCCCAATATTGAGGACTATCATAGAGGAGGTGCCATTGTTTATCCTCACTGATTGCGGTCTGTGGGTCAGGAAGTGGAGGATCCAGTTGCAGAGGGAGGAACTGAGCCCTGGGTTTTGGAGTTCGGATGTGAGCTTGGCTGGAATTATGGTGTTGAAGGCGGAGTCATTGAACAGTAGTCTGATGTAAGTGTCCTTGTTGTCAAGATACTCCAGGGATGAATGTAGGGCCAGGAAGATAGCATCTGCTGTGGACCGTGGTAGGCGAATTGCAGTGGATCAAGGCAATCTGGAAGGTTGGCGTTTATGTGTCTCATGTCTAATCTCTCAAAGCACTTCATAATGATAGATGTCAAGGCCACTGGTCGTAGCCATTGAGGCACGTTCCCTGGTTCTGCTTTGGCACCGGTGACATGAACTGTGTGCTACCATTTTGTCCTCCAAGAAATTGCAACCGTGTTACTTTTTTTTAAAAAACACAAAAAGTGTGGTTTTAAGAAAAGTTTAAATCTACGTTTCAAAAATTTTAATTCTTAGTCTTGTAACAGATGTCAATGAACCCACTTTATATTTGTAGTATTACAACTAAATTATCGCACTTGGCATTTCAGAAGATTAATCCTTTGAATTGACCCAGAAATATATTTCCAGACCTCGTGACTGTTCATGACTCCTCCATACACTTTGATTATACATACTTTTACTCGTGGCTCTCCCACTTCTGAAATCGCGGTTGGATAGAAATGCTGCAATAGGGAAAATCTTGCTTGCATTACAATTCAAAACTTTGTAACCCTGCACTATAATACATCCTTTGTTACAGTTTCCTTAGGATCTCAAAACATACAGAAACTTCAGTCATAATGATTAAGATTGTGAAGTTTACTGTTTTTAAGGAATATTACCAAATGCAACTGACCTTCCTTTTCTCATACACATATACAAAGCAAGAGAAGGCCATTCAGCCCCTTGAGCTTGATCTGCCACTGTACAAGATTATAGCTGTTCTTTTGCACTGTAAATTCTGTGATTCTCTGATTAGAAACAGCAAGGGTTCTATCACTGTTATCTATGACAGTCCATGTTGAATTTTCCTCCATTCCCTATCAAGTACTTTTTCCTTATTACCATCCCAGGCTTTACCTCAAATTACAATGGTTTCCACTTGGGAGTATTATCCTTTTCGCAGTCTACTTGAATGGGACACTTCCCCTCATAAAACAAGGAAGGTTGACTTAGCTTACTTGAAGATTTGAAATATTGGATAAAATTTCCTTCAAATAAATTGAATTGAAAATTCCAATCATATTAGTTGTTGGCAACTACGAAAGCCTTGTTAAAACAGGCAGGAAAGGATGTCCCGAAGCATGGTACATTGGCGAGACCATGCAGACGCTGCAACAACGAATGAACGGACATCGCGCGACAATCACCAGGCAGGAATGTTCCCTTCCAGTCGGGGAACACTTCAGCAGTCAAGGGCATTCAGCCTCTGATTTCCGGGAGGTAAGCGTTCTCCAAGGCGGCCTTCAGGACGCGCGACAACGCAGAATCGCCGAGCAGAAACTTATAGCCAAGTTCCGCACACATGAGTGCGGCCTCAACCGGGACCTGGGATTCATGTCGCATTACATTCATCCCCCACCATCTGGCCTGTGAAATCCTACCAACTGTCCTGGCTTGACACAATTCACACCTCTTTAACCTGGGGTTACCCCATCTCTGGATCTGTAAAGATTTAATCACCAAGCATTGTCTGGCATCTTTGAATCGGTCTATATATATGTTTCTGGAACATACCTCTTCATTCAACTGAGGTAGGAGCAGTGCTCCGAAAGCTAGTGACATTGAAACAAACTTGTTGGACTTTAACCTGGTGTTGTAAGACTTCTTACTGTGCTCACCCCAGTCCAACGCCGGCATCTCCACATCATTTATTTACACACACAGTCAAATATACTCATGCATAAAACTCTACAAAACTCTATCACTACTGCTAAAACCTATACTTGGCTTTGGCGCCCACTTAGTCAGAGGAACAATGGTCGTTGTTCGGCTCTGAGGCTGCTGGGGTCGAACTGGTATGGAATAACAGCTAGGAGCGCTGTCTTGTAGCGTGCGTTGACCTTGCACTTAGTTGTTCTGATGTTGCTGTTGGGCAGGTCTCTCCTTGGGTGAGAACCAGAGCCACAAGAGAGCGATTCTCTCTTGGGAGATTCTTCCTATACCCAAAAGGGGCTTCGCACGCATTTGGGCGGACCTGGAACTTGGCCCCAATTAATTGGGCCGTTTCCCAATCGTTTCTATCGATTTCCTCCAGTCGAGGGGTGGGTGCCCTGATGGCTGGGCGTGTCCTAGGTGGCCATTGGCCTGCTTTGTTCTGGTCTCCTCTGGCGCCGGGGGTGTCTGCCTTGGTGTCATTTACTTAAATGTTACTCTTTTGACCCCGGGGATGGCTCTTAGTATAGTAATGGTTTGCAGTATCAGTCTTCTCTGGGAGCTACGGCTCCAATCAATAGACAAACCCTGCATCTACTTTCTTTCTCAGTATTGTCCATTTTCCCTGCAACCTTTGCAAAGTGTCCATTTTGTAATCGGGAAGTGGCCATCCCAGATAGCTACACTCAGTTCCCCTTGTAATAAGGGACAGCATTTAATTTGCCTTCCTGGGATACCAGCCTTTTGTGATTCATGCACCAGGACACCCAGTTCCCTCTATACTGCAGAATTCTGCAGTTTCTCGCCATTTAAATTCTATTCTGTTCTTCTATTCTTCTTGCCAAAGTGGACAACCTCACATTTTACAACATTATACACCATCTGCCAAATTTTTGCCCCCTCACTTAATCTATCTAGATCCCTCTGAAGACTCCTTATGTTCTCTTCACAACTTACTCTCCTACCTATATTTTGTGCCATCAGCAATTGAACAATCATTAATTCTGTCTCTTCACTCAAGTTGTTGTTATAATTTGCAAATAGTTAAGGCTTCAACACTGATCTCTGTGACATTCCACTAAATACAGTTTACCAACCCAAAAATTACCAATTTACCCTACTCTCTGCTTCCTGTTAACTGTCCAATCCTCTGCCCATGCTAGCATGGTACCCCCACATCTTCTTTTGTGTAACAACCTTGATTTGGCACCTTATCAAATGCCTTTTGGAAATTCATGTACACCCTTTACTACGGGTTCCTCTTTATACATGTTACTTACTTTCTGAAAGAAATCCATTAAATCTGTCGAACACAATTTCCCTTTCACAAAACCATGTAGACTAAGTATCCTGCCATTAAATCCTCAATATTCCTATGATAGATATTAGGCTAACTGCATTGTAATTTCCTAATTTTTGTCTCCCTCCTTTCTTGGATAAAGTTACATTTGGTATTTTTAAAACTGATGGGACCTTTCCAGATGGGACCTTTCCCGAATAATGGGAATTTTGGAAAATTACAACCATTGTAATCTACTATTTATTTTTCCATTTACGGGATGTGGGCATCGTTGGTTAGGCCAGCATTTATTGCCCATCCCTAGTTGCCCTTCAGAAGGTGGTGGTGAGTTGCCTTCTTGAGGTGTAGGTACGTCCACTGTGCTGTTAGGGAGGGGGTTTCAGGATGTTGCCCCAGTGACAGTGAAGGAATGACGATATATTTCCAAGTCAGGGCGGTGAGTGATATGGACAGGAACCTCCAGATTGTGGGGTTCCCAGGCATCTGCTGCTCTTGTCCTTCTAAATGGTAGTGGTTGTGGGTTTGGAAGGTGCTAACCAAGTAACCTTGGTGAGTTACTGCAGTGCATCTTGTAGATGGTACACACGGCTGCCACTGTTCATCGGTGGTAGAGGGTTTCAATGTTTGTGCAAGGGGGAGCAATAAAGTGGGCTGTTTTATCCTAAATGGTATTGAGCTTCTTGAGTGTTGTTGGAGTTGCACTCATCCGGGCAAGTGGAGAGTATTCCATTACACTCCTGACTTGTGCATAGTAGATGGTGGACAGGCTTTGGGGGGTGTGGAGGTAAGTTACTCGCCCAGGATACCTAGGTTTTGACCAGCCCTGCTAGCCACAGTATTTAAAAGTGTCGCGGCCGGCATTCTCTGTTTAAAACCCGGTCGCGGCCGGCATTCTCTGTTTAAAACCCGGTCACGGACGGCATTCTCTATTTAAAAACCGGTCGCGGCCGGCATTCTCTGTTTAAAACCCGGTCGCGGCCAGCATTCTCTATTTAAAAACCGGTCGCGGCCGGCATTCTCTATTTAAAAACCGGTCACGGCCGGCATTCTCTATTTAAAAACCGGTCGCGGCCAGCATTCTCTATTTAAAAACCGGTCGTGGCCGGCATTCTCTATTTAAAAACCGGTCGCGGCCAGCATTCTCTATTTAAAAGTGTCGCGGCCAGCATTCTCTATTTAAAACCCGGTCGCGGCCAGCATTCTCTATTTAAAACCCGGTCGCGGCCGGCATTCTCTATTTAAAACCCGGTCGCGGCCGGCATTCTCTATTTAAAAACCGGTCGCGGCCAGCATTCTCTATTTAAAAGTGTCGCGGCCAGCATTCTCTATTTAAAAACCGGTCGCGGCCAGCATTCTCTATTTAAAAGTGTCGCGGCCGGCATTCTCTATTTAAAACCCGGTCGCGGCCGGCATTCTCTATTTAAAAACCGGTCGCGGCCAGCATTCTCTATTTAAAAACCGGTCACGGCCGGCATTCTCTATTTAAAAACCGGTCGCGGCCAGCATTCTCTATTTAAAAACCGGTCACGGCCGGCATTCTCTATTTAAAAACCGGTCGCGGCCGGCATTCTCTATTTAAAAGTGTCGCGGCCAGCATTCTCTATTTAAAAACCGGTCGCGGCCGGCATTCTCTATTTAAAAACCGGTCGCGGCCGGCATTCTCTATTTAAAAACCGGTCGCGGCCGGCATTCTCTATTTAAAAACCGGTCGCGGCCAGCATTCTCTATTTAAAAACCGGTCGCGGCCAGCATTCTCTATTTAAAAACCGGTCGCGGCCGGCATTCTCTATTTAAAAACCGGTCGCGTCCGGCATTCTCTATTTAAAAACCGGTCACGGCCGGCATTCTCTATTTAAAAACCGGTCGCGGCCAGCATTCTCTATTTAAAAACCGGTCGCGGCCAGCATTCTCTATTTAAAAACCGGTCGCGGCCGGCATTCTCTATTTAAAAACCGGTGCGGCCGGCATTCTCTATTTAAAAACCGGTCGCGGCCAGCATTCTCTATTTAAAAATCAGTCGCGGCCAGCATTCTCTGTTTAAAAACCGGTCGCGGCCAGCATTCTCTATTTAAAAGTTGGGATTACTGGGTTGCGGGGATAATTCATGTCAACCACGGATAATTTTACTCTTTTCCTTTTTAAATACTTGGAGAAACTCTTATCTACTTTATGCTAGCTTTCTCTTGTACTCAAATTTCTCATTTGTTTTAGTCCTGCTTTACAGGTTTTTAAATTCTGCCTACCACTAATCTTTGCAGAATTGTGTGCTTTTTCTTTTAATTTGATACTATTCTTAACTTGCTTAGTCAACCACGGATAATTCATGTGTCACCTACATGTGTCTAACTGAAATGTAACTGCTTTCTTTTTATAAATGTAGAGTACCCAGTTATTTTTTTCTCCAATTAAGGGGCAATTTTGCATGGCCAATTCACCTACCCTGTGCATAGTTTTGGATCCACGAAAACGGGGGGAGAGTATGCAAAGTCCAAACGGACAGTGTCCCGGGGCCAGGATCGAACCCGGGTCCTCGGTGCCGTGAGGCAGCAATGCTAACCACTGCGCTACCATGCTGCTCTTGAAATGTACCTTTTGTTGAATGTTATGAAATACCTCCTCAAATATATGCCACCTCTCTATTCTCTCTATTCTCTATTCACCTAGCCCTAAACCTAATTTCTCATTTCATTTTGACTTCCTCTGTCTTCATACCTTGTCATTGACTTTATTTAAGTTTCAAACACTCACCTTAGACCCACTCTTCTCTCCCTCAAACTGAATGCAGTATTCAAGCATGTTACAATCACTGCTATCTATCTAAAGGCTCCTTTACGATGAGGTCATTAATTAATCCTGTCTCATTGCACTGTACCAGGTCTAGAATAGCCTGCTCTCCTGGTGGCTCTCTAGATGGTGCAATTCTTCGAATTTGTTCTGAAAACATTGTATGAACTCATTTCCCAGGCTGCCTTTAACAGTCTACTACATGTAATCTGTATGTAAATTAAAACCTGAGGCTGGCTTAGCACAGTGGGCTAAATAGCTGGCTTGCAATACAGAACAATACAAGCAACGCGGGTTCAATTACCGTACCGGCCTCCCCGAACAGTCACCGGAATATGGCGACTAGGGGCTTTTCACAGTAACTTCATTGAAGCCTACGTGTGACAATAAGTGATTATTATTATTATAACCATCCGCGATTATTTCTATATCTTTCTTATAAGCCCCAATTATTTCTTCCTGTATATCCCATCCTCTGGTTTACTTACTGTGAGAGGGACTACAAATTATTCCTGCAAGTTACTACTTTTACTATTTCTTTTCTCTACCCAATCTAATTTGACGCTTGAATCTTTAAAGCCAAGGTCATCTCTCGGTGTTGTGCTAATGCTATTGTTAATTAACAGAGCTTTCCCGCCATTCTTTCCAAGCTTCCTATCCTTCCAAAATGTAAAATAGCTCTGAATATTCAGGCCCCGGCATTGGGCATCTTGCAGCCATAACTCTCCAATGGCTATCAGGTCATACATCTTTATTTCTCCAGTATTGCTAAAGAAAGAGACATGTTGTCACAGCTTTTCATCTTGTACTCCTCCAGGGGTTCCACAGCCTGTCCGGCCGGGCCTGAGAGGAGCCAGGGCTGGGAGGTTAAGGGGTGGTGGCAGAGAGGGACTTTGGGGGCCTGAGAATAGGAGGAGCTATGGGGGCCTGAGAGGGCTCATATTAAAATGTCTAAAAGAAGGTAAGACTTGGAAGTATTTATTAAACAACAACTTTTTTTTATTTTAATAAATTATGCATACAAGACAAAGTTAGTTTTATGTTTGTTGCTGTTGCACAATAATCATTTTCTGTAGTTTAATTCTTCAATATAATGTTTCTCAGAGGTTCCATCAGTACTCTTGGGAGGTCAAATGGTCCTGTAGCTGTAAACGTTTGGGTAACCCTGCTGTAGAAAGTTTCCGAGGCAGGATGGTGCAAAGTCTTGTAGATAAGGATTTTAAAACCAAATATTTGGGGACCGTTTATGTTAATATTAGAAATGATGGGAGAATGTGCAAGTTGCAGTTTATCGACTGTGTTAAGCTGATGGCAGCAAAGAAGGCATAACCTTAAATGCCTGGATGGTCTATTGGTCAAGGTTCAAAGGCACATGAAGCAAAGGTTACAGTTGCAAGGATATTGCAGACAAGTTACATTAAGTAACACTCAAGTATTTTCTGTCCTATGACTTATGAAATGCAATATTATTTGCTGTGTGATGTATAATATTGCTGCTGCAGGTTTTTAAAAGCACCTACACGGTCTGGAATCTTTATTCAACAAGTTACTGGCCCTTTCTAATAATAGGACAAACACTTTAATCGTTAGCATTTGTGGGGAAACCCTATAAACAGTCCTTTTCCAGTGGTTCAGGGAGACATGGCATTTTTCACACTTTCTATGTCCTGGCTGTGCTGAACTAATGTTAACTTGTCATTCATCGATTAGGTGCCTTGCTGTGTGAAAAGTGCTTCAATATCTGTGTATTTTTGGCCATCTGTCAGAATACTTTCATATGTAACCTGGTGTCAAATTTTAATAGTCTTGTGAAGCACCTTGGGTTCATTTACTGATATTAATATTAATGCAAGTTTTGTACTTAATTTTTGACGTCAGGTGACTCCCCTTGATATCAAGGCCGCATTTGACAGAGTGTGGCATCAAGGACCACTTACAAAATTGGAGTCAATGGGAATCGGAGGGAAAAACCTTCACTGGTTAGAGTCCTGCCTAGCTCAAAGGAAGATGGTTGTGGTTGTTGGAGGTCAGTCATCTCAGCTCCAGGACTTCACTGGAGGAGTTCTTCAGGGAAGTGTTCGAGACCCAACTATCTTCAGTTACTTCCATCAACAGCCCTACTTCCATCAAAAGGGCAGAAGTGGGGATGTTTGCTGATGATTTCATACTGTTCACCATTCGCAACTCCTCAGATACTGAATCATGTCCAAATGCAGCAAGACATGAATATCCAGGCTTGGGCTGACAAGTGACAAGTAACACTCATGCCACACCAATACCAGGCAATGACTCCAGCAAGAGATAGTCTAACCATTGCCCTATGACATTCAATGTTATTACCATCACTGAATCCTCCACTTTCAACATCCTGGAGGTTATCACTACATTGGCTCCAATGGTTCATCAAGGTAGCTCACCACCACCTACCAGGGACAACGAGGGATGGGCAACAAATTCTGGTCCAGTCAGCGAAGCCCACATAGATAGATAGAGTCAGAGATAGATGTTTACAGCATGGAAACAGGCCCTTCGGCCCGGCTTGTCCATGCCGCCGATCTATCACTAAGCTAGTCCCACTTGCCCTCATTTGGCCAATATTCCTCTATACCCACTCTGCCCATGTAACGGTCTAACTTTTTTAAAGGAAAAAAAAGTACCCGCCTCTACTACTGCCTCTGGTAGCTCGTTTCAGAGGCTCACCACCGTCTGTGTGAAAACATTTCCCCCCTGGTCTCTTTTGTATCTCTCCCCTCTCAGCTTAAACCTATGCCCTCTAATTCTAGACTCCTCTATCTTTGGGAAAAGATGTTGACTATAAACCTTATCTATGCTCCTCAGTATTTTATAGACCTCTATAAGATCAGCCCTTAGCCTCCTACGCTCCAGGGAAAAAATTCCCAGCCTATCCAGCGCCTCCTTATAATTCAGACTATCAAGTCCCGTGAATGAATAGAAAAAAGTGTAATCACTTATTAATTGCATGTCAGGTGCTCGCAAATGATTTGAGAATCCTCTACGAGTGCAAGTTCTTGCATTTTTCTTCTTCGTCCAATTAGTTGAACAGCTAATTTTGCAGAATTGCAAGTAAGGATAAAACTATAAATATAGGAACAGAATTAGGCCACTCGGCCCATCGAGTCTACTCCGCCATTCAATCATGGCTGATACTTTTCTCAACCCCATTCTCCTGCCATGTCCCCATAATCTCCTGATCCCCTTATTGATCAAAAACCCATCTATCTCTGTTTTAAAGACACTCCGTGATTTGGCCTCGAGCCTTCTGCGGCAAAGTATTCCACAAATTCACCACCCTCTGGCTGAAGAAATTCCTCCTCATCTCTGTTTTAAAGAATTGTCGCTTTAGTCTGAGATTGTGCCCTCTGCTCCTAGTTTTTCCTACAAGTGGAAACGTTCTCTCCATGTCCACTCTATCCAGCCTCGCAGTATCCTGTAAGTTTCAATAAGATCCCCCCCTCACCCTTCTAAACTCCAATGAGTACAGACCCAGAGACGGGCACTCAGGTCTTGCGCGGATCAACTGGTGAGGGTATTCACAGACATCTTCAACCTCTCTTTACACCAATCTGAGGTCTCTTATCTGCTTCAAGAAGACGACCATCATCCCTGTACCAAAAAAACACACAAGCAGCGTGCCTTAATGACTATCGTCCAGTGGCTCTGACATCTTAGTCATGCACAAATCAACTCCAGCCTCCCGGATTGCCTTGATCCACTATAGTTTGCCTACCGCTGCGACAGGTCCACAGCAGACGCCATCTCCATGGCCCTGCACTCAACCCTGGAGCACCTAGATAACAAAGACACCTATGTCAGACTCCTATTTATAGACTACAGCTCAGCCTTCAACACCATCATTCCGATGAAACTCGTCTGCAAACTCCGTGGCCTTGGCCTCTGCTCCTCCCTCCACAATCATCCTCAACACCGGTGCCCCACAAGGCTGTGTCCTCCGCCCCCTGCTATACTCTTCATACACCTATGACTGTGTGGCTAAATTCTCCACCAACTCGATTTTCAAATTTGCTGATGACACCACCGTACTTGGTCGGATCTCAAACAATGACGAGACAAGAGTATAGGAATGAGATAGAGAATCTGATGAACTGGAACGACGACAATAATCTCTCCCTCAATATCAACAAAATGAAGGAGATTGTCATCGACTTCAGGAAGCATAGTGGCGAACATGCCCCTGCCTACATCAATGGAAACAAAGTAGAAAGGATTGAGAGCTTCAGGTTTTTAGGTGTCCAGATCGCCAAAAACCTGTCCTGGTCCCCCCATGATGACACTATAGTTTAGAAAGCCCACCAACAACTCTACTTTTTCAGAAGACGTAGGAAATCTGGCATGTCAGCTACGACTCCCTCCAACTTTTACAGATGCACCATAAAAAGCATTCTCTCTGGTTGTATAACAGCTTGGTATGGAGCCTGCTCTGCCCAAGACCGCAGGAAACTACAAAAGGTTGTGAATGTAGTGTCATGTGAGAGTACTTTTAAGAAATGGGTGTTTATCAGTGATGTCAGAGTGTGGGTGGAGCTAGGCTGTCTGTCTGCTTTACTTTCGTTTTTGAGCAGGCTGCTACAGAGTGAGTTTTTAGTTTTGTTTTCAGAGTGAAGAGCTGCAGTGAAAGCCAGCAGATGTGCATGGATCTCTCTACAAGCTACAGAGTGTTCATTTGGGTGATTTCAAATTGCTGACTGCTCTCAGTAGTGAATTTAAACCTGATCTCTGTGATAAAAGGATCTTTTGTCTTCCGGATGTTGTTTGGGAATTTAATGAGGGTTATCTGTAGAGTACTGTATTCTTTGGGGATTTATTGGTGTTGATAGTTGTTAAGATTTACAGTGGGTTTATAAAGTGTTAACTGGTTTCATAAATAAACATTGTTTTACTTTAAAAGTACTATAACTCTCTGTTGAATAACACCTGAAAGGCAGGCCCATGTGTTCCCCAGAACCACAGTAAATTCAAAGTTAAGGGTCAGGTGAACTCCATGATACACTTTGGGGTTCTCTAAACCCTGGACCTTAACAATAGCCCAATCCATTGACTGTCTACAATTCCCGCTGCCTCTGAAAGGCAGCCAGCATAATTAAGGGCCCCACGCACCCTGGACTCTCTATCACCTTCTTCCCTCAGGAAAATGATACTGAAGTTTGAGGTCCTGTACCAACCGACTCAAGAACATCTTCTTCCCTACTGCCATCAGACTTTTGAATGACCCTCCCTCGTATTAAGTTGATCTTTTCTCTACACCTTGCTGTGACTGTAACATTATATTCTGTAGTCTCTCCTTCCTTCCCTATGTACGGTGTGCATTGTTTGTATAGCATGCAAGAAACAATACTTTTCACTGTATACTAATACATGTGACAATAATAAATCAAATCAAATTCTCAATCGTTCCTCATATGACAAGCTCTTCATTCGAGGGATCATTATTGTGTACCTCCTCTGGACCCTTTCCAAGGCCAGCACATCCTTCCTTAGATACGGGGCCCCAAACTGCTCACAATACTCCAAATGAGGTCTGACCAGAGCCTTATATAGCCTCAGAAGTACATCCTTGGTCTTGTATTCCAGCTCTCTCAACATTGCATTTGCCTTCCTAACTGCTGACTGAACCTGCAAGTCAACCTTAAGAGAATCGTGAACAAGGACTCCCAAGTCCCTTTGTGCTTCTGATTTCCTAAGCATCTTCCCATTCAGAAAATAGTCTATGCCTCCATTTCTCCTTCCAAAGTACATAACCTCACACTTTTCCACATTGTATTCCATCTGCCACTTCTTTGCCCACTCTCCTAGCCTGTCCAAGTCCTTCTGAAGCCCACCTGCTTCCTCAATACTACCTGTCCCTCTACAGTCTTTGTATCATCTGCAGACTTGGCAAACGTGCCTTCAGTTCCTTCTTCCAGATCATTAATCTATATTGTGAAAAGTTATGGTCCCAGCACCGACCCCTGAGGTACACCACTAGTCACCGGCTGCCATCCTGAGAAAGCCCCCTTTATCCCCACTCTCTGCCTTCTGCCAGTCAGCCCATCCTCTATCCATCCATGCCAGGATCTGACCCTTAACACCATGGGCTCTTAACCTATTTAACAGTCTCCTATGAGGCACCTTGTTAAAGGCCTTCTGGAAATCTAAATAAATCACATCCACTGGTTCTCCTTTGTCCAACTTCCTTGTTACTTCCACAAAGAACTCTTAACAGATTGGTAAGACATGACCTCCCCTTGTCAAAGCCGTGCTGACTCAGTCCTATTTTTCATGCACTTCCAAGTACTCAGCGATCTGATCTTTAATAATGGACTCTAAAATCTTACCAATGACCAAAGTCAGACTAAACTGCCTATAATTTCCTGTCTTCTGTTACATTAGCCACTTTCCAGTCCTCTGGGACCCTTCCTGCCTCCAGTGATTCCAGAAAGTTCATAACCAATGCCTCCACAATCTCCTGAGCTATCTATTTTAGAACCATGGGTGTACTCCATCCGGTCAGGTGATTTACCCATCTTCAGACCTCTCAGTTTCCCCAGAACCTTCTTAGTAATGGCCACTGCACTCACCCCTGCCCCCGGTTCTCCTGGAGTCCATGGTGTCTTCCACCGTGAAGACTGATACAAAGTAACTATTAAGTTCGTCAGCCATTTATTTTTTTCCGATTATTACTTCTCCAACCACATTTTCCAGTGGTACAATGTCTATTTTTGACTCTCTCTTACATTTTATATGTTGAAAAAATCTCTTCCTATCTTTCTTTGTATTACTAGCTAGCTTGCTCTCATACTTCATCTTCTCCCCCTTATTGCTTTTTAGTTGTCCTCTACTCGCTTTTAAAGGCTTCCCAACCCTCTGGCTTCCCACTAATCCTCGTCACTTTGTATGCTTTTTCTTTAGCTTTTATGCTGTCCTTGACATCCCTCGTCGGCCATGGAGCCTTGTCCTCCCTTTAGCATGTTTCATCCTCCTTGGGATGAATTTCTGTTGTGCCTCCCGAATAATCCCCAAAACCTCCTGCCATTGCTGTTCCACTGTCTTCCCTGCTAGGCTACTTTTCCAATCAACTCTGGCCAGCTCCTCCCTCATGACTTGGTAGTTACCCTTATTTAATTGTAATACCGTTAAATCTGATTGTAGCTTCTCCCTCTCAAACTGCAGGGTAAATTCTATCATATTGTGGTCACTACTCCCTAAGGGTTCCTTCACCTTAAGTTCCCTAATCAAGCCTGCCTCATTACACATCACTAAATCCAGAATTGCCTGTTCCTTAGTAGGTTCTGTCACAAGCTGCTCCAAAAACCATCTCTTAGACATTCCACAAATTCCCTTTCTTGGGATCCACTCCCAACCTGATTTTCCCAGTCCACCTGCATATTTAAATCCCCCATGATTATTGTAATATTGCCTTTTTTACATGCCTTTTCTATCTCCTGATTTATTTTCTGCCCCACCTGACTACTGCTAGGGGACCTGTACATAACTCCCATCAGGGTCTTTTTACCTTTGCGATTCCTCAACTCTAACCACAGAGATTCTATGCCTTCATATCCGATATCGCTCCTTGCTATCAATTTAACTAATAATGCAACCCCTTTGCCCATTTGCCTGTCCTTTCAATAGGACACATCCTTGTATATTTAGATCCCAGCCCTGATCCCCTTGAAGCCACGTCTCTGTGATGCCCACAACATCGTCCCAGCCAATTTCAATGTGCGCAACAAGCTCATTTACCTTGTTACGTATACTGCGAGCATTTAGGTACAACCTCCTGAATCCTGCATTGACCACCTCCCTTTTCACTCTGGTCACCTTTTTGCTCTGCCTGAGGGTGATGTTGTTCTTTTATTTTTGATCTCTATTTCCCCTTCAGTTATTACGCACTCTATGCTCACATTGTGGTTTCCACTCCCCTGCCATACTAGTTTAAATCGTCCCAAGTGGATTTAGCAAACCTCCCAGCCAGGGTATCAGTGCCCCTCCAGTTTGGATGTAACCCGTCCTTCTTGTTCAGGTCCCACCTGCCCTGGAAGAGATCCCAATGGTTCAAAAATCTGAAACCCTCCCTCCTTCACCACCAGTTGAACCACATGTATAGCTGCACTATCCTACTATTTCTAGCCTCTGGCACGTGGCACAGGGAGTATTCCTGAGATTACAACCCTAGAGGTCCTGCTTCTTGGCTTACTGCCTAACTCCCATAACTCCTTCTGCAGGACCTCATCACTCTTCCTGCCTGTGTCATTAGTACCTATGTGTACTACGACCTCTGGCTGTTCACCCTCCCCCTTCAGAATGTCCTGTGTTCGTTCAGAGACATCCTTGACCCTGGCACCATGGAAGCAACATACCATTCTGGAGTCTCTTTCACATCCACAGAAGCGTCTATCTGTGGCCCTTACTATAGAGACCCCTATAACTATCGCTCTCCTGCACTTTGCCCTTCCCTGCTGAGCAACAGAGCCAGTTGCGGTCCCACTGTTCTGACCGCTGTTGTTTTCCCCTGCTAGGATATCCCCCCGCAACAGCATCGAAAATGATATACATGTTAGAGAAGGGGACAGCCACCAGGGGATTCCTGCACTGACTGCCTGCCTTTTCTAGCGGTCACCCATCTGTCTGCCTGCACCTTGGGTGTGACCATGTCTCTATAACTCCTGTCTATGATGCTTTCCGCCACCTGCATGCTCCTAAGTACATCCAACTGCTGCTCCAACCGAACCAGGCGGCCTCTGAGAAGCTGCCATTGGTTACACTTGCTGCAGATGTCGTCGACCGGAACGCTGGAAGCATCACAGATCTGCCACGTCTCACAGTTGGAGCACTGCACCCCTGCTGAGTGACATTTAAGCACTAGTTTGTTAATTTAAAATAATACTTGAATTATTGTTAGATTGAGTTACAATTAACTATGTGGCCCTGACACTAGATTTTTACTGTAAAATTACATACTAAATATGAATCTCTGCCCTCGGGTTTAGTTACTCTTCTACCTCGTTTATTGATAATTTTTAAATTAGATTTTTTTTCAATGTTTTTTTTTCAAATTTAACAGATCTCTCCCTGCAGATTAACAGTTACAAGCCAGAAGAAGGAAAACAAAACTATAGGGAAAAAGAACCTCCTCCCACTCTGCACCGAATTACCTCACTGCATCAAATTACCAAGTTTCAACCTCACTCTAGCTGTCTCACTCAGGGTGTCTCGACTTCACCGTGCGCAAAGCTTACAGAGTGCGCTTTGTGTCGGTGTTTATATAGAACTCAGCTGAACAAGATGACCCACTATTTACAGAAGACGAATGCAATTCAATACAATTCACACCTTTGGCTACTAATCAATTCATTTTTTTAAATTGCACATAATTCAACTTTAATCTAATTGGCAAATACTTTGTTTGTATCTCTTTAGTTTCAACTTTTAAAGTTTTAAAGTACTGGTGGACAAGGATAAGAGTGGTCCGAGGATGAATGTGCTAAATTGGGGGAAGGCTAATTATAACAATATTAGGCGGGAACTGAAGAACATAGATTGGGGGCGGATGTTTGAGGGCAATTCAACATCTGACATGTGGGAGGCTTTCAAGTGTCAGTTGAAAGGAATACAGGACCGGCATGTTCCTGTGAGGAAGAAAGATAAATACGGCTATTTTCGGGAACCTTGGATGACGAGTGATATTGTAGGCCTCGTCAAAAAGAAAAAGGAGGCATTTGTCAGGGCTAAAAGGCTGGGAACAGACGAAGCCTGTGTGGCATATAAGGAAAGTAGGAAGGAACTTAAGCAAGGAGTCAGGAGGGCTAGAAGGGGTCACGAAAAGTCATTGGCAAATAGGGTGAAGGAAAATCCCAAGGCTTTTTACACGTACATAAAAAGCAAGAGGGTAGCCAGGGAAAGGGTTGGCCCACTGAAGGATAGGCAAGGGAATCTATGTGTGGAGCCAGAGGAAATGGGCGAGGTACTAAATGAATACTTTGCATCAGTATTCACCAAAGAGAAGGAATTGGTAGATGTTGAGTCTGGAGAAGGGGGTATAGATAGCCTGGGTCACATTGTGATCCAAAAAGACGAGGTGTTGGGTGTCTTAAAATATATTAAGGTAGATAAGTCCCCAGGGCCTGATGGGATCTACCCCAGAATACTGAAGGAGGCAAAAGAGGAAATTGCTGAGGCCTTGACAGAAATCTTTGGATCCTCGCTGTCTTCAGGGGATGTCCCAGAGGACTGGAGAATAGCCAATGTTGTTCCTCTGTTTAAGAAGGGTAGCAAGGATAATCCCGGGAACTACAGGCCGGTGAGCCTTACTTCAGTGGTAGGGAAATTACTGGAGAGAATTCTTCGAGACAGGATCTACTCCCATTTGGAAGCAAATGGACGTATTAGTGAGAGGCAGCATGGTTTTGTGAAGGGGAGGTCGTGTCTCACTAACTTGATAGAGTTTTTCGAGGAGGTCACTAAGATGATTGATGCAGGTAGGGCAGTAGATGTTGTCTATATGGACTTCAGTAAGGCCTTTGACAAGGTCCCTCATGGTAGACTAGTACAAAAGGTGAAGTCAGACGGGATCAGGGGTGAGCTGGCAAGGTGGATACAGAACTGGCTAGGCCATAGAAGGCAGAGAGTAGCAATGGAAGGATGCTTTTCTAATTGGAGGGCTGTGACCAGTGGTGTTCCACAGGGATCAGTGCTGGGACCTTTGCTCTTTGTAGTATATATAAATGATTTGGAGGAAAATGTAACTGGTCTGATTAGTAAGTTTGCAGACGACACAAAGGTTGGTGGAATTGCGGATAGCGATGAGGACTGTCTGAGGATACAGCAGGATTTAGATTGTCTGGAGACTTGGGCGGAGAGATGGCAGATGGAGTTTAATCCGGACAAATGTGAGGTAATGCATTTTGGAAGGTCTAATGCAGGTAGGGAATATACAGTGAATGGTAGAAACCTCAAGAGTATTGAAAGTGAAAGAGATCTAGGAGTACAGGTCCACAGGTCATTGAAAGGGGCAACACAGGTGGAGAAGGTAGTCAAGAAGGCATACGGCATGCTTGCCTTCATTGGCCGGGGCATTGAGTATAAGAATTGGCAAGTCATGTTGCAGCTGTATAGAACCTTAGTTAGGCCACACTTGGAGTATAGTGTTCAATTCTGGTCGCCACACTACCAGAAGGATGTGGAGGCTTTAGAGAGGGTGCAGAAGAGATTCACCAGAATGTTGCCTGGTATGGAGGGCATAAGATATGAGGAGCGATTGAATAAACTCGGTTTGTTCTCACTGGAACGAAGGAGGTTGAGGGGAGACCTGATAGAGGTATACAAAATTATATGGGGCATAGACAGAGTGGATAGTCAGAGGCTTTTCCCCAGGGTAGAGGGGTCAATTACTAGGGGGCATAGGTTTAAGGTGAGAGGGGCAAGGTTTAGAGTAGATGTACCAGGCAAGTTTTTTACGCAGAGGGTAGTGGGTGCCTGGAACTCGCTACTGGAGGAGGTGGTGGAAGCAGGGACGATAGGGACATTTAAGGGGCATCTTGACAAATACATGAATAGGATGGGAATAGAGGGATACGGACCCAGGAAGTGTAGAAGATTGTAGTTTAGTCGGGCAGCATGGTCGGCACGGGCTTGGAGGGCCGAAGGGCCTGTTCCTGTGCTGTACATTTCTTTGTTCTTTGTTTTTTCCAGTTCTACAGCGAAATAACCAACTTCCCTATCTTGATTTGGCACTTGTTCGAAAAAAAAAGATTAAATACGATGCTAATTCGGCTTCATTCTTTCCAGAGCAAAGAAAATCAGTTTCAGGTGGGAACATGAAAACAGTTTTTTTTCTGAAGGGAATTCAAGTTTGGGGTGAGATCTATATGCAGGATAGTGTTTCTGTGTTACACCATTGATCTTTGTGGTTAGCCAATGTTTAACACGGGGATGCAATGCCTTCAAAGTGACTTTAACATGATCTTTTTTTAAAAATCATTTGACTTCTGGTTAGGCTGCAGTAGTTTTCAGTACCTTGTTGTTTCATTCAAATGAATGATTAATCCCGATGGTCGGAAAAGGCACCTTTTCCTAAAATTTTCACTGACTTTTCCCATTACCCAATTTTAGAACTTTGCGAAGGACATTTTGTGAATGGGGTTTTGTGCTTTTCTAAAGCTCAATTGATGATGAGAGTAAAGATTGAGAAACCATTAGTTTTCATAAGGCCAGTGATTACTACTGAAATGTATCACTGTGTAATGTCTTGGTTTGTGGTCTCTTTATGTAAAGGTCTTTGTGAATTACAAGATTTGCTAAGGGTGGTGTGATGCAAATTATTATGACATCAGGTCCATGAGAATTAAATCCATGGAGACCTTGATTAACTGTCAGGTTAGCTCAGTTAGTTGGACGGCTGGTTCGTGATGCAGAGCGATGCCCATTGTACGGGTTCAATTCCTGTACCAGTGGAGGTTATTCAAGTTCTTCTCAACATTGTCCCTCGCCTGAGGTGTGGTGACCCTCGGGTTGAATTACCACCAGTCAGCTCTCTCTCCAAGGGCAGAACAGCCTATAGTCCTCTGGACTGCAATGACATTTTTTTTACAACTGTCATGATAAAAAACAAGCAAGTGAGTCATAGCTTATTTTCTTGTACTCAAGAGCTTGTGTTTCCAGCTGCTGAGATGACCCATTAATTATCAAAAATCTCTCTTTTAATAATCTCCTTTCTACCTTATTGATTTCCAGGACGTTTACCTTTGTGTTGCAGTCAATTGTTTGATAATTTATCAAAATTCACTAGACTCTGGGGTGGTCCCAGAGGATTGGAAAGTAGCAAACGTGCACCACTGTTTAAAAAAGGTCGGCGGCAGAAAGCGGGTAATTATAGGCCAGTAAGCTTAACTTCGGTTGTAGACAAAATGCTGGAATCTATCATTAAAAATAGCGGGGCACCTGGAGGGAAATTGTCCCATTGGGCAGACGCAGCATGGGTTCACAAAGGGTAGGTCATGTCTGACTAATTTGGTAGAACTTTTTGAGGACGTTACCAGTGCAGTAGATAACGGGGAACCAATGGATGTGGCATATCTGGATTTCCAGAAAGCTTTTGACAAGGTGCCACACAAAAGGTTGCTGCATAAATTAAAGATGCATGGCATTGAGGGTAAAGTGGTGGCATGGGTAGAGGATTGGTTAACGAACAGAAAGCAGAGAGTGGGGATAAATGGGTGTTTCTCTGGTTGGCAACCTGTAACTAGTGGGGTCCCTCAAGGATCAGTGTTGGGCCCGCAGTTGTTCACAATTTACATAGATGATTTGGAGTTGGGGACCAACTGCAATGTGTCAAAGTTTGCAGACGACACTAAGATGAGTGGTAAAGCAAAAAGTGCAGAGGATACCGGAAGTCTGCAGAAGGATTTGGATAGGTTAGGTGAATGGGCTAGGGTCTGGCAGATGGAATTCAATGTTGCCAAGTGTGAGGCTATCCATTTTGGGAGGAAGAACAGCAGAATGGATTATTATTTAAACGGTAAGATGTTAAAACATGCTGCTGTGCAGAGGGACCTGGGTGTGCTGGTGGACGAATCGCAAAAAGTTGTGTGCAGGTGCAACAGGTGATTAAGAAGGCTAATTGAGTTTTGTCTTTCATTGCTAGAGGGATGGAGTTCAAGACTAGGGAGGTTATGCTGCAATTGTATAGGGTGTTGGTGAGGCCGCATCTGGAGTATTGTGTTCAGTTTTGGTCTCCTTACCTGAGAAAGGACATATTGGCACTGGAGGGAGTGCAGGGGAGATTCACTAGGTTGATCCCAGAGTTGAGGGGATTAGATTATGATGAGAGGTTGAGTAGACTGGGACTGTACTCATTGGAGTTTAGAAGGATGCGGGGGGATCTTATTGAAACATATAAAATTATGAAGGGAATAGATAGGATAGATGCGGGCAGGTTGTTTCCACTGGTCGGGGAAAGCAGAACTAGGGGGCATAGCCTCAAAATAAGGGGAAGTAGATTTAGGACCGAGTTTAGGAGGAACTTCTTCACCCAAAGGGTTGTGAATCTCTGGAATTCCTTGCCCAGTGAAGCAGTTGAGGCTCCTTCTTTCACCGTTTTTAAGAAAAAGATAGATACCTTTCTAAAGAACAAAGGGATACGGGGATATGGTGTAAGGGCTGGAGAGTGGAGCTGAGTCCCCAAAGATCAGCCATGATCTCATTAAATGGCGGAGCTTGCTCGAGGGGCCAGATGGCCTACTCCTGTTCCTAGTTCTCATGTTCTTATGTTTGGGACACTTTTTCGCAACTGTATCTTTTCCCACTTTGGTCTCTTGTGTGTTGCGCATTTTTTTAAATGTGTTTTTCAAATACATATTGGTGGTGATGCTGCCGTTGCAATGTGTATAACATGGGACTGTTTGTTACATGTTGAAGCTGCTATTTAAGGATGTACTACAGTCAAACTGGCATGCAAATCAAAACTAATTAACTAACTATTGAAGAACTAATCCCAAGTTTTTGCAACACCAGTGGTGAATTTCATCAAGTTCTGCTCTATAGTTCAGTATTGCATAGCAAGAGATTCTGTTTGTTGACACGGTGCTGAATTAATTTGCATTTGGAACAGAGACGAGGACATATTTATTAACTGTCAGGAGGCTTGATACTGTTGGGGAGGGAGGAAAGGGAGAAATGAAGGAATTTGGATTTTATTGCAATGACAGTAGTAGGAAAATTAAACATTTGTTACAGCTGAATCAATACAGCCTGTGTGCAGATAGGTACTTTCAGTGTTTGCAGACCTTGTACGTGTGTTTAAAATGCTTCTTATCTGAGGAAATATTTATACTTTCACACCCATAAACTGTTTTATATTTTCAACTTGTTGGCCTGCCACAATATAGCACAACAAACTAAAAAGTGACATTTGAATAAGATGTCCTGCAACAGGTTAGGTGGGGTTACAGGGATAGGGCGGTGGAATGGACCGAGGTAGGATGTTCTTTCAGAGGGCTGATGAGGACTCGATGGGCCGAATGGCCTCCTACAGCACAGTAGGAATTCTATGGTTCTACAGGATATGGAGCGTATCTGTCAATTTCAGTCTTCTTTGCCTTAGTTAAACATTTTTTTTCACAAAACCGTTGCAGACGGAAGAAAAGCCAATGGACTATGTATTCACCAGTTTAAGGTTAATTTGTTTGTCTCTCGGCAAATGAGTTAATTACATTTTGTACTGTTTCCCAGGTTTAAGTCTTCTCACTATTCTCCTAACCCCCTCCTGAATGTTCATTGGCATGGCAGGGAAATAGTTACTTAACTGCTGCACTGGAGCCAAATTATGTCGACAGTTCTCCAGCCTTGGTACGTCAGATGACTCGTTTTTCCACCTGTGTTTTATTCACACCCACCCATTTGTTCAGCTTTCATATGCAAATGAGGTAATTGGTTGCCTTTGACACTGCTTCTGGCCTATGGTTCTACTGTGCATTCTACTTCTCACTCATCATTATTTTCCCCTATTTTGTGCAACCACTGACTGCAGTGCAGTAGGGTTGTGGGTATTCTGAGTTTGTTCCATTTGTACTGTGCTGACTTTGGAGCAGTGTTGCCAGTGCTGGAGCAACTTACACGTGCAGTTTCTTAAAGTGCATTCACAGTGTGGGAATCAAATTACTGGCCGGAACAAAATTGTCCTGCTCTCTTCACCAGGCCGTTCAGATGTTTTTCCCTCCAAGGCAGAGGACAAAACTACAAAGTTTATAATAACTACCATTGTATATGGAAGCATGTGTTATTCAATAATTTTCATATTACACTCAAAAATAACCAGAGAAAGAGAGATTTACCATTCCGAACATTATTCGCTTTGGCATTACAATTGCAGGAAAATTTGATACAAAACATGTCATCCTATTAGTTTTGCGGACAGGAATCAACACAGAAATTGAGAGCCTATTCTACCACAATTTGAATTTATATTGCATCTTTAATGTAGTAAAATGTTCCAAGGTGTTTCACATCATGAAGTGTAATCGGACAGAAGTTGAAATTCAGCCAAAGAAGGAGACATTAGGTTCGGTGGCTGGTCAAAGCATACGTTTCACAGAGGACCTTCAAGGAGAGAGAGGCTGAGAAATTGGACAAAATTCAGAGCTTCAGATTCAGATAGCTGAAGGAATGGCTGTCAGTGTTGTAAAGGAATTGGGGAATGAACAAGATACCAGAGTTAGAGGAACGCAGAGTCCGCAATTGAATTGAATTGTAAAATAATAAAATGGCGCAGAACCCAAGACGAGCAAAAGGATTAACTTGATTTTTTAAATAATTTGGTGGATATGTTGAATTTCCATTTTAATTTGTTTATCAATTGAATTCCAAAAAGGTGCAAGTGGCACATACATTTGCAAATAAAAAGATGCTCTGCTTGCACATTTCCATTAATATAAGTGGTTTACATTTAATGTATTTTATCCAATCGTCACATCCCTTCTCATCACTCCCCATTTTTATTTTCAATGGTACTGTTGCCAGAATGTTGTCAGACCCATAGCATTTGTTATGCCTTCTGCAGTTTTTTTTGATATTACGTGAAGTGAATCTGATTGGCTGAAGACTAGCATCTGTGATGCTGGGGACTGCCGGAGGAGACAGAGATGGATCATCCACTCGGCACTTCTCGCTGAAGATTGTTGCAAATGCTTCAGACTTATCTTTTGCACTGATGTGTGGGGTTCCCCCATCGTTGAGGATGGGGATATTCATGGAGTCTCCTCCACCAGTGAGTTTAATGATCCACCACCATTCACAACTGGACGTGGCTGGTTTAGAACAGGGCTAAATAGCTGGCTTTTAAAGCCGACCCTGGCAGGCCAGCAGCGCGAGTTCAATTCCCGTACCAGCCTCCCCGAACAGGTGCTGGAATGTGGTGACTAGGGGCTTTTCACAGTAACTTCATTTGAAGCCTACTTGTGGCAATAAGCGATTTTCATTTCTTTTCATTTTCATTTCATTTCAGGACTGCAGCGCTTAGATCTGATCCATTGATTGTGGGATTGTTTAGCTCTGTCTATCACATGCAGCTTCTGCTGATTGGTGTTCATGTTGTCCTATGTTGTAACTTCACCAGGTTGACACCTTATTTTTAGGTATGCCAGTTGCTGCTTCTGGCATGTCCTACATTCTTAATTGAACCACGGTCAATCCCCCATGCAGATTTTGGTTGTATACATATGCCCAGGTACGAGTTGCTATATCTGTTTGAAACTTATCCCAATTAGTATGGTGGTAGTGCCACATACTGCCATTGGAGGATATCTGCACAAAGTGTGTGTATCTGCACACGCTGGAGGGTATCCTCAATATGAAGATAGAACTTTGTCCCCACAACGACTGCGCAATGGGCACTCCTACCATTACTTTTATGGACAGATGCATCTATGACCAGTAGATTGGGGCGGACTAGATCAAGTAGGCTTTTCCCTCTTGTTCATTCCTTCATCACTTGCCAAGCCCCATTCGGACAGCTGCAAACCTTTAGAACTCGGCTAATTATGTCAGTGGTAGTGCTATCGAGCTACCCTTGGAGATAGATATTGAATACCCAACCCAGAATACAATCTGTGCCCTTGCAATTGAATCGAGCATAATTAGAGATATTTTAACTTTCATTTGTGATTTATTTTTGGTTTAATATAGTAACTCTTTCAGGGGCTGTCCCTTTAGTTTGTCCCTTGGTGCATTTTATTTAATTTAATTGGTTAATCGTTTATTTTAAAATAGAGACAGCGGCAACAGTTTGATGTGGGGAACCATAAGTAAGTCGTAACTCCATTGAGCTGTCAGACTGAGCCTTCCATCCATCTTCCAAGTGGTGTTCAACATGGAGGAGTACTGACTCACCAGCTGAGGTGGGTGGTAACCAACAGGTGGTTTCCTTGTCCATGTCGGATTTAATGCCATGAAGCTTCATGAGGTCTCGAGTCAATGTTGAGGACTCCTGGGCTAACTCTATCCTGACTACTATGCTGCCAAACTCTGGTGATTTTGTCCTGTCCATAGCCAGGACACACACAGATGGTGATGGCAGTGTCTGGGACATTGTATGATTTTGTCAGTCTGCTGTGTGATTAGTCTGTGAGGAGACTCTCCGAATTTTGTCTCAAGATCCCAGATATTAGTAGGAGCACTTGCAGAATCAACAGGGCTGGGTGTGTCGATTTTGTGTCCTGTGTCTCTGATGGCAGGTGGTCTGTTCAGCTTAGTTGTTTTGGACTTGGTAGTGATTTGATTCAGCTGAGTAAATTACTGGCCACTTCAGAGGTTACTTAAGAGTGGACCAATGTGTTTGGACCATATGTAGGCCAGACCAGGTAAAGGCAGCAGATTTCCTTCCCTAAAGGATGTTAATGAACCTGATGGGTTTTTGCAACAATCTTTAGAATTAGATTAGTTTTTAATTATTTATTGAATTTAAGTTCCACCAACTGCCATGATGGAAGTTGAATCCGTGTCCCCAGAGCTGTGGATTGCTCGTAATATGACATTTCCATTGGGCCACTCTCGCCTTTGGTTATATTGTTCTATTCTAAGTTTAGCAAATGGAATGGGATTAGCTTTTACCACAAATCCTCTGGGAAAGTATGGACCAGGATAAGGAATGATAAAAATGTTATCTTCAATAATGGTATATGGTGGGTGAATTATGCAGAAGCTAGTCTTTTACCTTCAAGTTTATTCTTCAAACATCAGCAGAGTTGCAATGTCCTTATGGTTCCCACACCAAACTCTTGCAGCTGTCGCTATTGCAGTGTTAATGTAAGCCTACTTGTGACAATAATAACAATTATTATAATATTATTTATACTCCCATTTAAAAATAAACAACTAACCAATTAAATCAAATTAACCAAGGAACAAAGTAAAGTGGCAGCTCCTTAAAGACATACTACATTAAACAAATCACAAATGAATGTCATGCTTTGTGGAAAGACAATTGTTACAGCATTCCTGATATAAAAACGTAAATTGCTAAATGATTGTGCATCTTTGAAATCAAGCTATTGCAGATGTCCACTTAAACACAGTTATTGAACTATATATAATATTTCCAGATTAACTTGTTAATTTTGAACAGGTACTCCCTTTTAATAGGTAAGCATCAGTGGATGACAGTATCTTGTAAAACTTTCAAGGAAATTTAACTACAAATGCTGAGATACAAACATCTCAAAGCAAAAACAAAAAATGGACAAGGTCAAGTCAATTCATTTCCTTTCTTTTCTCCAGTGGAGTTGCTTTTTTTGGCCATCTTTATATTTCCTGCTAACATAGGAGACTGAAAGTAAAATGCATCTCTTACACCACCAACACCCCATACAGTTCAAACCATAGAATTGCTACAGCACAGAATGTGGCACTTGGTCCCCGTGTTCTTGCCAACTCTCAAACAGCAATTCATCCCCACTTCCTCACCCTTTTCCAGTAGCCCTACAATTTTTTTCTCCTCTGATAATTATCCAATTCCATTTTGAACCTGTTTTTAATTTGTCCCCACTTTCTCAGTCCGTGTATTTCAGATCCAAACCACTTCATTTGTTAAAAAAAAGTTTTTTTACATTGCCTCTTTTCTGATAATTAATCGGCATATTCTGGTTCTTGACCTCTCCGCCAATGGTAACAACTTTTCCCTATGTACTTGCCCAGATTTTGAATATTTTTATCAACTCTCCTCTGAAATTTCCCTTCTCTAAGGAGAACGGGCCCATTGCTTCCAGTCAGTGAGTAGCATGGCGGCACAGTGGTTAACACTGCTGCCTCAACTTCCGGGTGCGGCGATGACCAGCTAAGTCGCACGTTTCGGCAGCTCCCGGTGGAAAGGACTTTTGGGCTCTTAATAGGAGCCCCAACGGCAATTTTAACGGCTAAAAACACTGTGCGGTAAACCAGAAGGGAATCCCCCCTGGACACGGATGGAAAAAGGAGAGGAAAGTGGCCGGATTGCGGTGGATCCTCTAGAGCAGCGGCCAGGAAGGCAGGCACAAAGCAAGATGGCGTCGGAAGGAGGCAGTTTAATATGGGGCCCTGACCAACAAGAGTTCCTGCGGCGTTGCGTGGAAGAACTTAAAAAGGAGATGAAGAAGGAGCTGTTGGCCCCGATACTACAGGCGATTGAAGGGCTAAAGGAGGAGCAAAAGGAGCAGGAGCAGGGTCGTGAAGGCTGCTGAGAATGAGGACGACATACAGGGCCTGGTGGTGAAGACAGAGATGCACGAGGTACAACACAAAAGGTGTGTGGAAAGGCTGGAGGTGCTGGAGAATAATGCGAGGAGGAAGAATTTAAGGATTCTTGGTCTTCCCGAAGGTGCAGAAGGGGCGGACGTCGGGGCATATGTGAGCACGATGATGCTGCACTCGTTAATGGGATCGGAGGCCCCAACGGGCCCGTTGGAGGTGGAGGGAGCGTATCGAGTTATGGCACGAAGACCGAAAGCTGGAGAAATTCCTCGAGCCATAGTGGTGAGATTTCTCCGACATAAGGACAGAGAGATGGTCCTCAGATGGGCAAAGAAAACTCGGAGCAGTAGGTGAGAGAACGCGGTGATCCGCGTATATCAAGATTGGAGTGCAGAGGTGGCGAGAAGGAGGGCAAGCTTTAATCTGGCCAAGGCGGTGCTGCACAAAAGGAAGGTTAAATTTGGAATGCTGCAGCCGGCTTATTCCAGTTTCTCCTCGACAATAAATGTCCACGCCTCTTCTGCCGTTTCAAAGTAGTGGTGTTTCCCTTGATGTGTGACCCACAGTCTTTGGGGGCAGTGGAGACGGCATAGGGGAAAGACGGGAGCCTCGGTGCGGTCCCCGATAAGAAATAACCATAGGTTTGTTCCGGGGAGAATGGATGGGGGATTTGGAGCATGGCAAAGAGCAGGTGTAGCACAATTGAGAGATCTGTTCGTAGATGGGACGTTTGCGAGTCTGGGAGCGCTGACGGAAGAATATGGGTTGCCCCAAGGGAATGCATTTCGGTACATGCAACTGAGGGCTTTTGCGAGGCAACAGGTGAGGGAATTCCCGCAGTTCCCGACGCAGGAGGTGCAGGATAGAGTGATCTCAGAGACATGGGTGGGGCATGGTAAGGTGTCGGACATATATAGGGAAATGAGGGACGAGGGGGAGATCATGGTAGATGAGCTGAAAGGGAAATGGGAAGGAGAGCTGGGGGAGGAGATTGAGGAGGGGCTGTGGGCTGATGCCCTATGTAGGGTAAACTCATCGTCCTTGTGTGCCAGGCTAAGCCTGATACAATTTAAGGTGTTACACAGGGCGCATATGACTGGAGCACGGCTCAGTAAATTTTTTGGGATAGAGGATAGGTGTTCGAGATGCTCGAGAAGCCCAGCGAATCACACCCACATGTTCTGGTCATGCCCGGCACTACAGGGGTTTTGGGTGGGGGTGGCAAGGGTGCTTTCGAAGGTGGTGGGGCTCCAGGTCGAACCAAGCTGGGGGTTGGCTATATTTGGGGTTGCAGAAGAGCCGGGAGTGCAGGAGGCGAGAGAGGCTGATGTTTTGGCCTTTGCGTCCCTAGTAGCCCGGCGCAGGATATTGTTAATGTGGAAGGAAGCCAAACCCCCGGGTGTGGAGACCTGGATAAACGACATGGCAGGGTTTATAAAGTTAGAACGGATTAAGTTCGTACTGAGGGGTTCGGCTCAAGGGTTCACCAGGCGGTGGCAGCCGTTCGTCGACTACCTCACAGAAAGATAGAGGGAATGGAAAAGAATAAGACAACAGCAGCAACCCAGGGGGAGGGGGGGAAGGGGGGGGGAGGAATCGGACGGACGCTCAGGGATGTCATTGTATATGTATAGGCACTTGTTTTAGGCAATGTATATTGGACTGTTGGATTGTATCTTTGGAGAGTATTTATTTTTGACAAGGCAGTTGCCATTTAGTTTGGTTTTTGTTTCTGTTCATATATTATTTATTTACTTGTTTAAAACTGGCCACTGTTATTTATATTGCTTTATTGTTGTTTAAAAGAAACACTACATACTATTATGTTTGGCCAAAAAATCTGGAATAAAATATATATTTTTTAAAAAACACTGCTGCCTCACAGCACCAAGGTCTTGGGTTTGATTCCAACCTTGGGTGACTGTGTGGAGTTGCATGTTCTCCCTATTACGATCCCAGACCAGACCCCAGCAGTGGCTTGGAGATGGGACCAAAACCCCAATATTTTAGTTTATTTCGTCAGATTGTGCGGAAAGAATACTTTGCTCCAGGATTGCATGAAGAAATAGGGTTTTGGTATTTTAAAATAACATTTTATTATTAGCACAGTATTAAAATCTTTAACCTCACACCCAAAGTAGTTTACAGCTATCCCTTAAACTTTCCTACTAAATACAGTAAATACATAACCCTTAATTACCAGCTCTATTCCCAATTAAACAACAAGAAAAAAACATACAGATTTCAATCCATCCCAATACCAATGGCACAGAGTAATGCTTGCTTTCCAGGCAGATTTGGCTCCTGTTAGAACCCCTGCAAACTCTGGCTGGATAACTTCAAAGAGTCATTTTAACTGGCTTGTTTCAGCTTTCCCCTTGTCCCCAGCCTAGTCTGCACTACTTTATATCCTATTAATCTTTTTTAACTATCCTACTGTGAGAGCAAAATACCTTACTTGTGGACTTGAGTGTTAGCCAGATCAGTACTGAACTCAAAAAATGCTTTCTCAAAATGTCTGAATGCCATAGCTCCACCCAGCAATGACATCATCTCCCCAAGCTGAAAACAAATTAACTCCCAGGCTGAAAAATTTACTTCCCAGGCTGAAAACACATGAACTCTCCAGGGACTCCCCTGAGTCAAACAACAGGGCATTAGCCCACGCTTTAACAATGGTCAATTTCACCTATAGCTCCTAAAACCTTTCAAAATGAGCTTCTTTTAAAAACATGTCTCTGCAGGCAAGCAAACTCCAAGATTTTAACTCTGAAATTGTCAAATGTTTATAATTGAATACATCTGAAATCCTGCATTTGTCATATACCATGCCAGCTTGGGTTTACTCCAGGTGCTCCGGTTTCCTCTCGCAATCCAAAGATGTGCGGGTTAGGTGGATTGGCCATGTGAATTGCCCCTTCGTGTCCAGGGACGTACAGGTTAGGTTGGGTGGTGGGGAATAGGGTGGGATGGGCAGGGTGTCGACTTGGGTATGGTGTTCATGCAGAGGATGTTTGCAGTCTGGATGGGTTGAATGGTCTCCTGTACTCTAGGGATTCTATCAAGGTTTTAAATATTTTTTAATACATTTAGAGTACCCAATTTCTTTTCCCAATTAAGAGGCAATTTAGCGTGGCCAATCCACCTACCCCACACATCTTTGGATTGTGGGGGTGAGACCCACGCAGACACAGAGTGAAAGTGTAAGCGTCACGCAAACAGTGACCCAGGGCCAGGATCGAACCTGGAACCTTGGCACTGTGAGGCAGCAGTGCTAATCTCTGTGCTACCGTGCTGCCCATGATTCTCTCAAGGGTAACTGAGTTGTTTTTCATCCTTGTTTGTCCTCTTGTTGAAGTCTATCGTTACCCTCCTTAAAGTTCCGAACACTCCCAAGTTTGATGTCATCCACAAATTTTGAAATTGCGCTCTGAAAATAAAAATCTTGGTCATTAATAGAGATCAAGGAAAGCCATGTCAGAACACCAATCCCTAGTGAACTGGATTTATATACTTTTGTCCAGTCTGACGAAGAAGCATTCGCTGCTACTCTGATTCCTGTCATTCTGCCAGAATCATGCTCCTGCTATATGGGCCTGCTTAGCTCAGTTGACTGGACAGCTGGTTTGTGATGCAGAACGAGGCCAACAGTTTAATTCCCATACCGGCTGAGGTTATTCACCTTGCTCCGCTCCTTCGGTGTGGTGATCCTCGGGTTAAATCCCCACCAGTCAGCTCTCTCCCTCAAAGGGGAAAGCAGCCTCTGGTCATCTGGGACTATGAGGACTTTACTTACTTTTACTTTACTTTGCTATACTGCCCCTTTTATTCCATGGACTTCAACTTTGCTGACAAGCCAGTTATGTGGCATGTTACCAATCGTCTTTTGGATGCGATTCCACATTATCCTCACCAACCTTCTGTTACCTCATTGAAAAACTGAAGTCAAATTATTTGCGCTTCATAATCCAACTGTTTTCCTTAATTAATCCACATTTATCCAAGTGACAGTAAATTCTGTCCTCCTTTATTCTCCGCATAATGTAAGTTTTCCCAGCAGAGTTCAAACTGACCAGCCTGTTGTTCCTAGGTTATCCTTGCACCATTTTTTGCACAAGTATGTAACATTTTCCGTTCTCCTCTGACACCGCCCCAGTATTTAAGGAATATTGAAAGATTATGGCGTGTGTGTCTGCAATTTCCACCCTTGCTTCCCTCAGTATCTTTAGATGCATTTGATCAGGTTCTCATGACTTAACAACAGTCAACCTTCTTAATTACTCCTCTTTGAACATTTTTAGCCCATCCAGTTTGTCAATCTCTTTCACTCTAACAATGTATCATCATCTGTCTTGGTAAGGACAGGAGCCAAGTACATACCTACTACCTCAGCCATGGCCTCTGTCTCCATTTCCAAACCCCTTTCTTGGTCCACAATGAGACTTGCTTCACCAATTGCCACACATTTATCCTTTATATGTTTGTGGAAGACTTTTGGACAGCCTTTTATGTTGTCTGTCAGTCTCTGTTTATGCTCTCTTCCTGCTTCTCTTATTTCTTTCTTCACTTCCTCATTGAACTTTCTATATTCATCCTGGTTCTCAATTGCATTATCAGATTGTAATCTTTGCCCCCATTTTGCTGCCTTTTTTGCTGGATCTGGTTTTACTCTAATTTCTCTTTGACCATTTAGGCCCCCCCAAGACTTTCCAGCATTGGGTGTAATCACTCGGAGTAATTCCAATTTAATTAATTATTTTGCTTTGATTGCCATTATCTGGCAGCTAACTACATATCAAGGCCTCAAACAGCAAATCAGATGAAAAACTAGTTTATTTAGTTGGTTGGCCGTCAACCAAAGTACTCCTTGCTGTTTGAATAATAGTTGGGGTATTTAAGAGCCACCTGAAGCAGATAGTGGGGCATCTGTCCGAAAAATAATACAGTTTTCTTCACTATTGAAATTGCATGTCAGTTTAGATTATAAACTTGTCCAGGAATTTAGTTTGAGCACATTACTTCCTGACTTGAGGTGAGAGTGCCAACATCTGAAAGAAGCTATATAATGCAGCATTAGTTGCAACAAGTCCGAAGACATGGGTATTGGGCGCTTCACTTCCAATTAAACGTCATAAATTGTAATCCTTCTCAGGATAGGTTTGTTGCAATTTTCTCAGCTTTTGCATTTGTACTGTCAGATTTCTGACTGTGGGGGCAGCATGGTGGCGCAGCGGTTAGCATTGCTGCTTCACGGCGCCGAGGTCCCAGGTTCGATCCTGGCTCTGGGTCACTGTCCATGTGGCATTTGCACATTCTCCCCGTGTTTGCGTGTGTTTGGCCCCCACAACCCAAAGATGTGCAGTGCAGGTGGATTGGCCATGCTAAATTGCCCCTTAATTGGAAAAAATGAATTGGGTACTCAATTCTTTTTTAAAAATTCTATCTGTGATCTTTCACAATCTACGAGTGTTTTTTTCTTCGCAGCATTTTGAAAATAAATGATCTTTTGAGATCACCTTGCTTTGTCAACCCTGCAAAGTCCTCTTGTGCTAAAATTAGTCAAGATTAGTGAAGCAACAGCCCGACATAGTCACCTTGCCGTAGTTTTTAAAGATCTGAACCATTGCTGCCTATTTTATGCAAGGAACCAAAAAGGTCAGTTGAACTCAGTGGAGCAGACTTTGTCAAGCACAGCATACATGTTCTTGAACATAAATATGTTTCAGAGGATCGAGCACGACTGGTATTTATGAATACTGTACTGCCATTGCTGTTTGTCTCCATTATTGCTGTTTCTCCAAAATGTAGCGCTCACCTTAGACATGATAACAGAATTTTCTCTGAGATAGCAGTCATGTTCCATCTTCCGAACATCTCGAGATTCTGTTAAATCTTCTCAATGCTACATTCCGGGTATTCCCTTCAATAAGGAGAGGCAGAGTGCTATTGTCGCTGGACTAGTTATCCAATGACCGAGGATAATGCTCTGGGGATGAATCCCACAACGGCAGATGGTGAAAGTTGAATTACAGAAAAATTTGGAATTAAAAGTATAATGATGACGAAGAAACCGTTGTCTAAAAGCCCACCTGGTTCACTAATGTCCTGACGTAATATGTTACTCCAGGCCCACAGCAATGTGGTGGATTTTTGCATGCTCTCTGAAATGGCCCACCAGCCGCTCAGTTGTATCCAACCACGCCAACCTAGGCACTGGAAATGACAGCAGCCAAAACCAGCATTGTCAACCCTGCAAAGTCCTCTTGTGCTAAAATTAGTCAAGATTAGTCAAGCAACAGCCCGACATAGTCACCATTCACCAGAGGTGACAGCACAATGTATACAGTTGGGAGGGAGTTACCCAGTCAACTCTGCACCAGGCCACATATGAGCAAAAAAATCTTAGCTGATTACCACGTACTGTCCCCCTCAGCTGGTGAGTCCGTACTCCACTTGAACACCACTTGGAGGAATGACCGAGGGTGGGGGACTACAATGTCTATTACCAAAAGTGGCTTGGGAGTACCAGCACAAACAGAGCTGACTGGAAGGTGGTGAGGGGAAAACATACTTGACCTCATCCTCGCCAACCTGCCTGCCGCCAATTGCATCTGTCCATGACAGTATTGGTAGGAGTGATCACCACACAGTTCTTGTGGAGACAAAGTCCCATCTTCACATTGAGGATACCCTCCATTGTGTTGTTTGGAAATGCCACTGTGTTGAATGGGATAGATCTAGCAACACCAGACTGTGCATTCATGAGGTGCTGTGGGCCATCAACAGCAGCAGAATTGTACTCGAGCACAACCTGTAACCTCCTGGCATGGCATATCCCCCACTCTACCATTACCACCAAGCCAGGGGATCAACCCTGGCTCATTGAACATGGCGAGCATGCCTGCAGTAACACCAGGCATCGCGAAAAGTGAGGTGGCAACCTGATGAAGCTGCAACACAGAATGCTTGTGTGCCAAACAGCATAAGCAGCAGGTAATAGACTGTGCTAAGGAATCCACAACCAATGGATTAGATCGAAGCTCTGCAGTCTTACCACGTCCAGCTGTGAATGGTGGTGGATAATTGAACAACTCACTATTGGAGGAAGCTCTACAAATACCCCCTCCTAAATGATGGAGGAGCCCACACATCAGTGCAAAAGATAAGGATGAAGCATTTGCAGCAATCGTCAGCCAGAAATGCCGAGTGGATGATGTATGGTTGAAGTCCTACCTGACACAAAGGAAGATGGTGGTTGTTGTTGGAGGTCAATCTTATCAGTTTCAGGACATCACTACAGAAGTTCCTCGGGGGAGTGTTCCTGATGAACAGCTAAATGACAGCAAGTCACCAGGGGAGATGAGTTATTTGTTGCCAGGCCGTGGGCTCCTGCCGTCTGATCTCTTTTTTTTAAGTCCATGTTTGTTTTGGGAGCAAACTGAGGGGGGGGGGGGGGGTGGTGGGGGGGGGGGGGGGGGGGGGGCGATTGTCTCCCCCTTGCGCCCTCACGCCCACGCTCTCGCTCGCTGTGTGTGCTTGTGTTTACACCGTACCTCTTCCACATTTCATATTGTATGTTAACTAGTTATACAACTTGTTTTATACAAATGGTATTTTGCTTTCATAATAAATAACTTATTCAGAGTTTATTGCACGAAGCCTGGTTAAAGTTTATTTTATTCTACGTCCAGTAATAGTGAAGGTGAGCAGTTGGCCATTTTGATTGGTGAATTAGCCACTTCAGTCTTTTGGTGCAACCTTAGTGGGTCGACCAAAACTGTGCACTCCTCTCATCCCGGTCTTAACACAACTGTCTTTGTATTTCTGATCGCTTTCTCTTGTGCTGTAAATTTTACCGACTCGTTAATCTTTTAGTCATTATTTTTTTAAATATTCTGTCCAATATGTGCGCAATTATATGCTTTTTCTTTAAATTTGATTGTTTCTTTAACTTTTTTTAGTTAACCACGGATGGCGAGCTCTCCACTGAATTTCTCTTACTGCTCTGTCCTCCTATTTCTATACAGTACTCACTGGCACATGGCACTGGGAGCAAACCAGAGATTACTTTTAAACATGTAATATCTTTGTTAATATTTGTTGTGTGATTTTTAGGGTGGCACAGTGGTTAGCACTACTGCCTCAGAATGCCAGGGACCCAGGTTCAATTCTGACCTTGGATGATTGTCTGTGTGAAGTTTGCACATTCTCCCTGTGTCTGTGTGGGTTTTCTCTGGGTGTTCCAATTTCCTCCCACAATCCAAAGGTGTGCAGGTTAGGTGGATTTGCCATGCTAACTTGCCCCACAGTGTCCAAAGATGTGTAGATTAGGTTAAGGGGTTGTTGGGATCGGGCATGTGGATATGGGTGGTGTGCCCTTTCAGAGGGTCGGTGCAGATTCGATGGGCTGAATGATCTCCTTCTGCACTGTAGGGGTTCTATGATTCTGAGGTACTGCTTGCACGTCTCTTTCCTAGCTTCCTGCAGAATCCCTCTTTCTGTCTATATCTTTTGTAGCAATATAGGCTGTGACCATTACCTGTTCACCTTCCTTGCCGTTGGTATCCAGCAGCTGTGTTTAATTATACTTAATACTTCACAGATTCTAAAGTGCCATCAGTTATCACATTTGTTTCTTGGTGATATTGCAGTTTTTGTATTAACACACAATAATTTCTTGTTTAATTAACAAAGAAAACCGCAGTATAACCTGGACATAATGTCGAGCACTGTATCTCAAGGTTATCGTTAACAAACTGCTTTATGGCCTGCTTGGTGATTCCTTGAGGCCATAAGATTAGTTAGTTTATTTTAAGTAGCATGTGCTGTGTAAAATAAAATAACCATAGGGCAACCAGTGGTTAGCACTGCTGCCTCACAGCGCCAGGGACCCGGGTTCAAATCTGGCCTCGGGTGACTTTGTGGTGTTTGTGCGTTTTCGCCGTGCCTGCATGGGTTTCCTCCCACAGTCCAAAGTTGTGCATGATAAATTGCCCGTAGCGTCCAAAGGTTAGCTGGGTCACAGGGATGTGGTGGGGGAGTAGGTCTGGGTGTGGTGACCTTTCAGAGGGCCCAATGGCGCCTCTCTACACTGTCGGGATTGTATGGTTCTTTGAATCATAGAATCCCTGCAGTGCCAAAGGAAGCTATTCCCTTTGCTACTTTTTAGCAGTATCTATTATCTGCTTATTTGTTTACTTTTTCCCAAGCTGTTCTCGGCTTGATCTTAATATTACATATATCTTGGCCAAAGTGCAGTTGTAAGAATTAACACAACTTTCGAGTTACTTTTTGTTGACTAGTTTCTTAGAACATGGGTTGCAATGAGGCTTTTTCTCCGGCCTAAAAAACAACTCCTTTAAATACAACATTAAGTTCTGTATTGGTACCAGCCCAGCCACTGGTACAGGCGAACCAGCATGTAACGGTGCCGATTGCCAGCCCAGATGAATGAGAATTGGTGGCAGGAAGGGCATTCATCCGCCAAATCCAAAAGCAAAATGATGATTGATCTGAAGGGGAATACCCAGCATTGTGACAACCCAGGTAAGATGGGAACAGCTGAAAGAGAAAAGAAAGAAAATAAGGTGCATGTTATTTATTAATTTAGACACCTGTACGCAGTGATAGTACAATGTAAAGTTAGAAAACTTGATATTACTGCAGCCTGTATTTAGATGGTTTGCCAGTACTTGACGTAAATGACGGAGAATATTTATCACTATCTAACATGCTTCTAACCAGGCAAGCAGGTTATTCGTTGTAGTTTTTACTTTCCAGTCATTGGATTGATATTGTCCGATGAGGGTGCATTGAATACCTTTTGCGTTTCTTCTCCCTCACTCGCTTTTGATGGTGGGCAAGTTGAACAGGGACATTTAGTTGTAATTGAATCTGTAACCATCTGCTTGAGATTCAGAGCCTCTACTGGGAGGGTCTGCAATGTTCGGGTCTTTATGCTAAAATAGATTTCAATTGCATTCTGGTCTGACTTGGTTATTTGCCAGCTCTGATCAGATGATTCTTCCTTGCCTTTGTTGATCTGAGCTTACAATAATATGTGAATGTGTGTAAAATAAGCCGACATAGAATTTTGCAGCTTAGAATGCCGTCCGTTCCTGTGCCAGCCCTTTGAAACAACTATCTAATTAGTCGCATAATCCTGCAAAATTTTACTTGTGACTGCTCTCCCCTTTTCGTGCAGCAGTGTAGTCAGATAATGAATTCAAAGGCTCAGTTTCAAACCAGCATTGGTAGCCTGATCAATTTTGAGATGACAAAAGTTAAAATTGTGACTGCTGTTAAAAATACTGGGATGTAGTATTGAGTTTTCACATTACTGTGGAGCTGAAGTTTTAATCTCTTGGTGGAAATAAATTGAATCAAATTCTGGGGTCATGAGGTATTCCAGACTTTCAATTGCAAACTTGCAACATCTAAAACTTTTTAGCCACTGGCAGTCTAAGAAGAAATTAAAACTTCCCATTTGTCACAGTTTTGCATTATAATCTTTATTATTATTGTCCCAAGTAGGCTTACATTAAGACTGCAATGCAGTTACTGTGAAAATTCCCTAGTCGCCACACTCTGGCGCCTGTTCAGTTACACTGAGGGAGAATTTAGAATGTCCAATTCACCTAACAGCACTTAGAATCATAGAATCATAGAAGTTTACAGCATGGAAACAGGCCCTTCGGCCCAACCAGTCCATGCCGCCCAGTTTTTACCATTAAGCTAGTCCCAGTTGCCCGCACTTGGCCCATAACCCTCTATACCCATCTTACCCATGTAACTATCTAAATGCTTTTTAAAAGACACAATTGTACCCGCCTCTACTACTACCTCTGGCAGCCCATTCCAGACACTCTACCCTCTGAGTGAAGAAATTGCCCCTCTGGGCCCTTCTGAAACTCTCCCCTCTCACCTTAAACCTATGCCCTCTAGTTTTAGACTCCCCTACCTTTGGGAAAATATGTTGACTATCTACCTTATCTATGCCCCTCATTATTTTATAGACCTCTATAAGATCACCCCTAAGCCTCCTACGCTCCAGGGAAAAAAGTCCCAGTCTATCCAGCCTCTCCTTATAACTCAAACCATCAAGTCCCGGCAACATCCTAGTAAATCTTTTCTTCACTCTTTCTAGTTTAATAATATCCTTTCTATAATAGGGTGACCAGAACTGCACACAGTATTCCAAGTGTGGCCGTACCAATGTCTTGTCCAACTTCAACAAGACATCCCAACTTCTTTCAGGACTTGAGGGAGGAAACTGGAGCAAGGTAGCACAGTGGTTAGCACAGTTGCTTCGCGATTCCCAGCTTGTGTCACTGTCTGTGCGGAGTCTGCACGTGCTCCCCATGTTTGCGTGGGTTTCCTCCGGGTCCCCGGTTTCTTCCCACAGTCCTAAGATATGCAGGTTAGAGGATTGGCCATGATAAAATTGCCCTTAAGCGTACACAAAAAAGGTTAGGTGGGGTTACAGGGATTGGATTGAGTTGTGGGCTTAAATGGGGTGCTCTTTCCAAGGGCCAGTGCAGACTCGATGGGCCGAATGGCCTCCTTTTGCATTGTAAATTCTATGGTTCACTTGGAGGAAACCCACGCAGAAACCGAGAACTTGCAGACTCCGCACAGGCAATGACCCAAGCCGGGATCAAACCTGGGACCCTGGCTAACCACTGTGCTACCGTGCCACCATTAACTAACATCTATCACAACTGGTGTCTAATTCCTGCGAGAATGGACTAGAATCTTGTCAATCAAGGCAATGTTTTTAGTAACTGTATTCGGATTGAATTACTTGGAACTATCTTTACTTTGTTTCTCCTTTTCACCATCATCGGGACATATTTAGATTAGATGAAATAGAAATACGAGTTAAACTGGACTGTTTTATAGAGACCGATTTAAAACTTGTGGCTGTTTTTCCTTGTGTAAAGAAAAAATGTGATATCTGGGCAGCACAGTGGCCTTGTGGTTAGCACAACTTCCTCACGGCGCTGAGGTCCCAGGTTCGATCCCGGCTCTGGGTCACTGTCCGTGTGGAGTTTGCACATTCTCCCCGTGTGCGTGGGTTTCGCCCCCACAACCCAAAAATGTGCAGAGTAGGTGGATTGGCCACACTAAATTGCCCCTTAATTGGAAAAATAATTGGGTCATCTAAATTTAGAAAGAAAAAAAAAAATGTGATGCCTTGTTTAAACAGACATAATATGTCAAAAAGTAAAATGGAAGTTTAGAGCACAATTTCTTTAAAATTATAATTATGTACTTCCTATTGTAAGCCTACAATGAGGCAAGGAAGTCAAAATCCTAAGTAATGCATGTGAGCAGACCATTTTCTTTCATGTTGTGGCTCATTCATAGTATATACATTTTGTGGTTATACCACTGTCCAAGGCAGGCGTATTGACATTTGCTTGAGGTGAAAAATATCCTTTTTATTTTGATACTGCACAAGAAACTAGGAACCAAATCAAATGGGGGTTTGAAGTCCAGCAAGTTTCCAAAGTGCTTTATTTTGATTAGGCACGGTAGCACAGCGGTTGGCACTGTTGCTTCACAGCACCAGGGTCCCAGGTTCGATTCCCGGAATGGGTCTCTGCGCGGAGTCTGCACGTTCTCCCCATATCTGTGTGGATTTCCTCTGGGTGCTCCGGTTTCCTCCCACAAGCCCCAAAAGACGAGTTTGTTAGGTGAATTGGACATTCTGAATTCTCCCTGTGTACCTGAACAGGTGCCAGAATGTGGCGACTCGGGGATTTTCAAAGTAACTGCATTGCAGTGTTAATGGAGGCCTACTTGTGACAATCATAAAGATTATAAAGTCAACTTTGACATCAATGGGGTGCACACAATTTCGGAAAGATACATTTGTGAGGAATTTCAATGAAGGGTAAAAAAGCTGTCGTTTGAAATGGAAATCGAGCAGTTGATTTAAAAGCAGTTTCTTTGACAAAGAGTCATCCAGACTCGAAACACAATAATAATAATCGCTTATTGTCACAATTAGGCTTCAATACTGTGAAAAGCCCCGAGTCCCCACATTCCGGCGCGTGTTCGGGGAAGCCGGTACAGGAATTGAACCCGCGCTGCTGGCATTGTTCTGCATTACAAGCCAGCTGTTTAGCCCACTATGCTAAACCAGCCCCTATACACTAGCTCCGTTCTCGCTCCACAGATGCTGTCAGACCTGCTGAGACTTTCTGGCATTTTCTGTTTTGGTTTAAAATATTGCTAGTTTTTAGATTATGTAGCTGCTGGAAATTATGGCTGATGTGGAATTTTGTAATAATTAGAGGATGTAAGGAACAAATTGGAATTATTGTTTAATATTTTGAGTTGGTACTTGTGCTGATCTATTAAAATTAAGGTTGTGCATCCTCGTCACTGTGGATGTGTTTCAATACATTTAAACATCAACTACTCGCATCAGACTGGTGAAGGTTACACCTTTCTCCCCATTCTGCTGAGTTACTTGTTTCAACTACACTGTGTGTAGGAATACGTTTGAAACCACACATCTCCATTAGTGAGGAAAGAGGAAATTTGGAGGAACTGCTGTTAGATTCTTCCAGCTGTTTAGGAACAGTATCCTTGCTCCTTTTCAGCTGTAGGCAGCCCATAACCTGGAAAAATACTAGGATTCCATAATAACACAGATATTAAAAGCTGTACTTCCTCTTTATATCCAACCTATCACAACCGCAAAAGAAAACCGTGGGAGCTGTCCTATATGGCGACTGAGAAATAAATCTCTCCTTCATCAGTTTCATAAACAAGGTATTGATTCAGACCATATGTGTGCCCACAATAGCAATTTAGCCCTTTCTACTAACATCTGTTCAACTGCAGAACAAATCTGGAAGTAAGTAGGGACCAAAGGCAAAGAATAGAGTTTAGTTCTGCAAATTTATGTACTGACTTTGTATCTCAGTTGCAAAAAACATTCCCCAAATAGCTTGTTATTTGTACTTCTCTATGCTCTGTGGTCCATTGAAATGGAATGGTTTATGCATTATTATGCTGCTTTACAAAGTCCGAAGATATAGGAAAATGTGATGGCAATTATTGATCTCATGATCAGTGTGAGTAGTAGCATGAGCATTATGCTATGCTTTGTACTCACCCAGATGATTAAGAAATGGTTCATGTTTTAAGTTCAAAGTCTTGATACTCCTGAGAAACTTAATGTTTTCAAATCCTTGTTTTCCAGCATCTATGTTTTGTATATAAGAAACAACATTTCCTTTCACCACACTTTTAATTATCTCCTTTTATGAAGGTGCTAAATAGAGCTGGAATATGTTGTATCTTTAGACTTGCAATACAAAAGAAGTAGATTGCAGATGCACATGGGTTCAATGTACCATTAACAGAGCTTTATGATATAGGTCTTCACTATACAAAAGCTGATCTAGACTGAGGGCAAAAGCCTACAAAGTATGACATCACATGTCACATGTCTCTGTTCTTAAAGAGACATTGCACACAACTACAATAATCCCTATACATTACAGAGGACACTTTGCTAAATGCGAGAAGTCGCACTTTGGTACCTTGCGCACACTGCATGTGTAACTCAAATCAAGAAGTATTGTTAGGTTGTTAAGTTGTTTGGGAGCATTGTAACCAAGTCTGATTTGCTCCTCTTGCTGACTATATTAACAGTATTTCTAACAGAATAGTGATTTTTTTTTTTTTTGTGTTCTTTCATGGGAGCTGGGTGTCATTGGCTTTTTTACATTTTTAATTCATTTACGGGATGTGGGCATCACTGGTTAGGCCAGCATTTATTGCCCATCCCTAGTTGCCCTTAAGTTGGTGGTGGGCTGACTTCCTCAACTGCTGCAGTTCTTGGGGTACACCCAATGTGCTGTTAGGGAGGGGGTTCCAGGATGTTGACCCAGTGACAGTGAAGGAATGGTGATATATTTCCAAGTCAGGGTGGTCAGTGACTTGGAGGGGAACCTCCAGGTGGTGAGGTTCGCAGGTATCTGCTGCTCTTGTCCTTCTAGGTGGTTGTGGGTTTGGAAGGTGTTGTCTAAGGAACCTTGCTGAATTCCTGCATTGCATCTTGTAGATGGTACACATGGCTGCCACTGTTCGTCGGTGGTGGAGGGTTTGAAAGTTTGTGGAGGAGGGAGCAATCAAGCGGGCTGCATTGTCTTGGATGACGTCGAGCTTCTTGAATGTTGTTGGAGTTGCACTCATCCAGGCAAGTGGAGAATATTCCATTACTCTCTTGACATGTGCCTTGTAGATGGTGGCCATGATGTGGAGATGCCGGCGTTGGACTGGGGTGAGCACAGTAAGAAGTCTTACAACACCAGGTTGAAGGCCAACAGGTTTGTTTCAAATCACTAGCTTTCGGAGCACTGCTCCTTCCTCAGGTGAATGAAGAGGTAGGTTCCAAAAGCCTATATATACATATATATAAAGACAAAGTCAAAGATGCAAGATGATACTTTGAATGCGAGCATTTGCAGGTAATTAAGTCTTTACAGATCCAGAGAGAGGGGTAATCCCAGGTTAAAGAGGTGTGAATTGTCTCAAGCCAGCATGGTAGATGGTGGACAGGCTTTGGTGATCAGGAAGTGTGTTACTCTCCATAGGATTCCGAGCCTTTGACCTACCATGGTAGCCACAGTATTAATATGGCTAGTCCAATTCATTTTCTGATCAATGGTAACCCCCAGGATGTTGATTGTGGGGAATTCAACGATGGTAATGCCATTGAATGTCAAGGGGTGATGGGTAGATCCACTCTTGTAGGAGATAGTCATTGCCTGACGCGTGTGTGGCACGAATGTAACTTGCCACTTGTCAGCCCAAGGGTGGATATTGCCCAGGTCCTGCTGCACTTGGACATGGACTGCTTCATTATCTGAGGAGGCGCGGATGGTGCTTAACATTGTGCAGTCATCCACAAACATCCCCACTTCTGACCTTAAGATGGAAGGAAGGTCATTGATCAATCAGCTGAAGATGGCGGGGCCAAGGGCAATAACCTGAGGAACTCCTGCAGTGATGTCCTGGAGCTGAGATGATTGACCTCCAACCACCACAACCATCCTCCTTTTTGCCATGTATGACCCCCAACCAGCGGAGTGTTTTCCCCCGATTCCCATCGACTCCAGTTTATCTAGGGCTCTTTGATGCAATACTGTCAAATGCTGCCTTGATGTTAAGGGCAGTCACCCTGTGTCAGCATTTGTTACCCTTTGCTAATTGCCCTTGCGTCAGTGGTGGTGAGCAGTCCATGTCGTGCAGGTATATCCATGGTGCTGTAAGGAAGGAAGTTCCAGAATTTTTACCTTGTAAGTGAAGAAACAGCAAATCAGGGTCGTGTTGTGGCTTGGTGGGAACTTGCAGGTGGTGGTGTTCCGAAGCATCTGCTGCCCTTGTCCTTCTCTAGCTGGTTTGGAAGGTACTGTCAAAAGAGGGTTTGTGAAAGCCGATCTGGCAAGGTGGGATGGCCTTCCTCTGTCACTGGCGGGTCGGGTACAGGCGGTTAAAATGAATGTGTTGCCGCGATTTCTGTTTATTTTTCAATGCCTAACGATTTTCCTGCCAAAGTCTTTTTTCAGGCAGATTGAGGAAAAGATTACCTCATTCATATGGGGAGGGAAGGTGGCCAGAGTGAGAAAGGTGCTGCTACAGAGGGGAAGGCAGGCAGGGGGTTTGGGTCTCCCGAATCTGTTGTACTACTACTGGGCGGCGAATGTGGAGAAGGTGCGGAGCTGGGTCAGAGAGGTTGATTCTCAGTGGGTCAGAATGGAGGAGAATTTGTGCAGGGGGTCGGGGCTGAAGGCACTAGCAACAGCGTCGCTCCCGTTAGCTCCGGGGAAATACTCAGGGAGTCCGGTAATAATAGCTTCATTCAAAATCTGGAGGCAGTTTCGCCAACACTTCGGGTTGGGGGTAGGGTCAAGGGAAATGCCGATTCGGAGGAACCACAGATTTGAGCCAGGGAGGTGGGATGGAAGTTTTCGGAAATGGGAAGAGAGGGGGATTAAGACACTAAAAGATTTGTTTCTTCGGGGTCGGTTTGCAGGATTGAGGGAGCTGGAAGCGAAGTATGGGCTGGAGCAGGGAGAAGTGTTTAGGTACATGCAGGTTCTGGATTTTGCCAGGAAGGAGATACAGAGCTTCCCAGAGGAACCGGCCTCCACATTGCTAGAGGACGTGTTGACGACAGGGGGACTGGAGAAGGGGGCAGTGACAGCTGTGTACGGAGCTATTTCGGAAGAGGATAAGGCACCACTGGAAGGGATCAAAGCAAAGTGGGAGGAAGAGCTGGGAGAGGTTATAGAGGAGGGGGTCTGGTGTGAGGTGCTCCGGAGAGTGAATGCCTCCACCTCATGTGCGAGGTTGGGGCTGATACAGCTGAAGGTGGTCTATAGAGCGCACCTCACGAGGGTGAGGATGAGCCGATTTTTTGAAAGAGTAGAGGATGTGTGTGAGCGTTGCGGGGGGGGGACCCCACTAATCACGTTCATATGTTTTGGTTCTGTCCAAAGCTAGGGAAGTACTGGAAGGAGGCGTTTAGGGTAGCTTCCAAGGTGGTGCGTGTGAAACTGGACCCGGATCCCTGTGAGGCTATATTCGGGGTGTCGGTCCAGCCAGGGTTGGAGACTGGTGCGGAGGCAGATATCATAGCCTTCGCCTCGTTGATCGCCTGAAGGCAGATCCTGCTGCCTCTCCACCCAGTGCCCTGGCATGGCAGGGGGACCTGTTGGAATACTTGACCCTTGAAAAGGTTAAGTTCGAACTGAGGGGAAGCGCGGAGGGGTTCTACAAGTCATGGGCACTATTTATTATGCACTTTCAAGAACTGGATAACATCGAACATTAGTTGGGGGGGGGGGGGTGGGGGGCTGTGTATATTAAGGGTGACTGGGTAATCCCTGATTCCTTTTTGTCGTTTGTTTATGTAAACATGCGGGCTGATGTTTGGGGGTTGGTGGGAGGATGGGATCGTTGTTATTATGGGGATTGACATATCTTGCTGATTATTGTTTATTGTTGATGGGTGTAAATGCGGGAGAAAATGTGAAAAAGGAGGAGAATAAAAATATTTATTAAAAAAAAAAGAGGGTTTGTGCGTCACTGCAGTGCATCTTGTCGGTAGGACACACTGTTGCAACTGTACATCAATGGTGAAGGGAGTGAATGTTTAAGTTGGCTAATGAGGTGCCTGTTTAAGTGGGTTGTCCTGGATGGTGTTCAGCTTCTTGAGTGTTTTTGGAGCTGCACTCATCTAAGAAAGTGGAGAGTATTCTATCACATTCCTGACTTGTGCCGTGTACATGGTGGCAGGCTTTGGGGATTCAGGGGATGTGTTACTTGCCAAAGAAATCCCAGCCTCTGACCAGCTCTTGTAGCCGCAGCATTTAAATGGCTGGTCCAGTTTTGATCAAAGTTAAATCCCAGGATGTGGATAATGGGGGATTCAGCGATAGTAATCCCATTGAATTTAATGGGGAGATGGTTTTATATTCTCTTTCTGGAGATGGTTGGTGCCTTGTATTTCTGTGGCACAAATATTATTTGCCACATAGCAGCCGAAGCCAGAATGTTGTCCCGATCTTGCTACATTTGGATATGGACGGCTATCAGTGTCTGAGTTGTCATGAGTGGTGCTGAACATTATGCAATCATCAGAAAACATCACCACTTCTGATCTAGAGTCATAAGAGGGTTATAATTTTTTAATAATCTTTAGTGTCAAAGTAGGCTTACAATGCAATGAAGTTACTGTGAAAAGCCCCGAGTCGCGACATTCCGGCACCTGTTCGGATACGCAGAGGGAGAACTCAGAATGTCCAAATTATCTAACAGCACGTCTTTCGGGACTTGTGTGGGATGAAACTGGAGCACCCGGAGTAAACCCACGCAGACACAGGGAGAACATGCGGACTCCGCACAGACAGTGAACCAAGCTGGGAATCGAACCTGGGACCCTGGCACTGTGAAGCAACAGTGCTAACCACTGTGCTACCATGTCGCCCAACAGCATGAAAACAGGCCCTTCGGCCCAACTTGTCCATGCCGCCCAGCTTTTACCACTAAGATAGTCCCAATTGCCCGCAATAATCTGGAGGGAAGGTTATTGGTGAAGCAGATGAAGATGGTTGGGTTTGAGACACTGCCCTGCGGAACTCCTGCAGAGATGTTCTGGAGCTGGGGTGACTGATCTCCAACAGCCAAAGCCATCAACGAGGTATGACTCCAACCAGTGGAGAGCTTTCCCACTAATTCCCAATGGCTGTAGGAATGCTCCTTGTTGTCACACTTGGGTAAACGCTGTTTTGATGTCAAGAGCAGTTCTCTCTCTTCGCCTTGAGTTTATTTGGACCAAGGTTTAATTAGGTCAGCCGCTGAGTGGAATAATGGGAATTTAAAATTGTTTACCATGTTCCTCCCTCACATCCCCATGGGTCGAATTCATTCAGTGCAGCAGAGTGGGCAATAAATCAAAGAGGTTTCAGGAGTGTCCAACTCTGTACCACAACACTTCATACATGTACTTGTGAACTACGAGGTGAGAACTGAATATAATACATAAAGTGGGAAACCAAGAACTTGTGTTGCAACAGCAAAATCGGTTCAGTGAATCTAGGAAATATTTTCTTTGTTAATCAGTGGTTTTAAATTAAACACGTTCCCATTTTTAGCATCAAGTACCGGATTCAGGAATTTCCAATTTAGCTATAATGTCATTGTCAGAAGGAGTAATGCCCCTTCTTCTCTGACTCAGCTTAGAAGAGAATTCCAAATTTAACCATCAAAACACTATGCATTTTCCACACCACCTATTTCCTGGCATTTCGAGAGTTATCAACTACTATAAAAATTGGGCCATTTGTGCTATGGACCATTGCTTCTTGAAAACCAGATTGCCATTGGCAAGATTTTTGTCATGATATGCCATGATATTTGCTGACTCTTGAATCCTGATTCGCAAGGCGACAGACCTGCGTAGAATCCACAACATCATCCAGTCTCTTTGTTCCCTCCTGCCTCTGGCAACTGTTTTTTAAGATGCTGTGAAAACCTCAAATGATGTCCGTGGCAAGCCCAAGACGAGGTTTACTTTGAAATGCATAGCGCACGCAATTCAGAAAAAGAGTGACACTGAGAAATGCATAGAATGAATAATGTTACTACATTGTTTACTGAAAGCAAACATGCAGGCACAGCAAGCAGTATAGAAGGCAAATAGTAGATTAGCCTTCATTGTAAGAGGACTGGAGTACAGAAGCAAGGATGTCTTTCTGCAGTTGTTTGGGGCCTTGTTGAGGCCTCAATTGGAGTATTGTGTGCAGTTTTGGTCTCCTTATCTAAAAAAGGATATACTTTCCATCGAGGGAGTGCAACAATAGTTCCCCAGACTGATCCCCAGAATGAAAGGATTGTTGTATGAGGAGGGATTGGGTTTGACTGGACCTGTATTCATCGGAATTTATCAGAATGAGAGGTGACATAATGAAATGTATAAAATTCTGACGGGGCTAGATAGACAGGTTACGGGGTAGGCCATTGAAGACAGAAGAGGATAAATGTTTTCACTCGAATGGTGAATCTGTGGACTTCTCTACTTCAGAACGCTGTGGAGGCTGTCACTGAATAGATTGAAGAAGGAAATGGATTTCTAGATTCTAAAGGTGTCTGGGGGTATGGTGAGAGTGCAGAAGTATGGTGTTGAGATTGAGAATAGACCAGAATCATACTGAATGGCGGAGCAGACTCGAGGACTGAATGGCCGACTTTTTTCTATGTACCTTGCTAGTATCCTGTGAAATTTCATAATTTAATCTGTGGATTGAAATACAAGACTGAGATCTTTGTGGACAACACGTTAAATGAGGTAGCCGCACTGCAGGTAAAGAGTGCACAGGCATAAAGGGACGGGGTTGACTGCCAGAGAGAGCAAAAGCACTCGGCAGATAGTGCAGGAGTTTCATGGGTTTATTCACAGATTTTCGATTTGGGATACTGTTGAGAGAGATGGTTTCTCAGGGGAATGTAGTGAGAGCCTAATCCAAGGCACCACGAGTGGCTCAGCTGCACGGAGGGAGAATAAAATGAGTGGGAGAGCAATAGTGATATGTGATTCTATCGCAAAGGGAACAGATAGACCATTCTGTGGCCACAGACGTGACACCAGGATGGTATGTTACCGACCTGGTGCCAGGGTCATGGATGTCACTGAACAGCTGCAGGACATTCTGAAGGGAAAGGCTGATCAGCAAGAGATTGTGCTGCATGTCGGTACTAAAGACCTAGGTAATGAGAGGAAGAGGTCCTGCAAGCAGAATATCAGGAGCTAGGAAATAAATTAAGAAGTAGCACCTCAAAGTTAGTAATCTTAGGATTACTCCCAGTGCAATGTGCTAGTGAGGTCAGGAATAGGAGAACAGACTGAATGAATGTGTAGCTGGTGAGATGGTGTAGGAGAGAGAGGAATTTAGATTTCTGAGACATTGAGACTGCTTGGCAAAAGATGGTATCTGTTCAAGCTGGATGGGCCCCAGCAGGACTGGGGCCAATATCCTCGAGTATTTGCTGTACTGTGGGGGCAGGTTTAAACTCGAGTGGCAGGGAGATGGGAACCTGTGCAGAGAGACGCAAGTGAGGGAAACAAAGATAGAACTTAAAGATGGAAAAGAGGAAGGCAGTGGACACTACTAGGGCTTGTAGCAAACAGGGCCATAATACTATAGATGTGTGAAAATATTAAAAAGTCAAATCTAAAAGTACTGTAACTGAAGGGACGGATCATTTTCAATAAGATAAATGAATTCACAACGCAAGATGAAAATGGGTATGATATGATTGTGACTATGGAGGCGTGGTTGCAAGGTGGTCAAGGCTAGGAAAAAGGGTATTCAATGTTTCGGAAGGACAGGCAAAAATACAAAGGAGGTGCGGTGGGGGTGCCGTTGTTAGTAAAGTATGAAATCAGTGCAATAGTGAAAAAAGATATTGGCTTAGATTTCTAAATGTAGAATCAGTCTGGGTGGAACTAAAAGGTAACAAGAGGCGGAAAACACTAGGAGGAGTTGTCTGTAGGTCTCCAAACAGTGTGGTGAGGGGTGGCATTAAACCGGGATTTAGAGAGGCATGTAACAAAGGTGTGCTAATAATTAGGCATGACTTTGTTTGACATATAGATGGGGAAAACCACATTAGCAATAATACTGTGATAGATGAATTCCTGGAGTGTGTACAAGATGGTTTCTTGGACCAACATGTTGAGGAACCAACTAGGCAACAGGCTATCCCAGATTTGGTATTGTGCAATGAGAAGGGGTTAATAATTATCTTGTGTGGAATCCTTGCGTGAATAGTGACCGTAACGAGTTAGAATTCTTCACTGGGATAGAAAGTGAAGTTGTTCCATCCAAAACTGGGGGTAAATCTACACAAGGAAACTCCAAAGGTGTGAGGGGTGAGTTGGCTGTACTAGATTGGTTAACATCATAGGCAATGGCTAATATTTAAGGAACAAGTGCATTCTAGTGCAAATACACAACTGGCAAAGTGGCCCATCATGGCAAAGAAAATAAATGAAGTCTAGTATTAAGTCCAAAGAGGAATCCTATGAAGTTGCTGAAAAATGTAGCAAGCCTGAGGATTGGGATGAGTTTAGAATTCAGCAAAGGAGGACCAGGAAATTGATTAAGAGGGGAAAATTAGTGTATTAGAGTGAACTTGCAAGGAACATAAAAGTGGACTGTAACAACTTCTAACAGTATGTAAAAAGAAAAAGAGTGGTGAAGATAAATGTAGGCCCCTTACAGTCCGATACAGGAGGATTAAAATGGAGAACAATGAAATGACAGAACAATTAAGCAATAAATAAATTCTGTCTTCACAGAAGACACAAATAAATTCCCAGAAATGTTATGGAAGCAAGGGTCTAGTGAGAAGGAGGAATTGAAGGAAATTAGTATTATTAAAAATAAAAGTAATGCCAGCGGAATTAATAGGACAGAAGGTTATTTATCCTCGGGGCTTGAGAAGCTGCATCCCAGGGAACTAAATGGGGTGGCCATGGAAGTAGTGAATGCTTTCATCTTAAATTCTGTGGATTCTGGAACAGTCATAGCCGACTGCAGAGTGGCAAATGGAGAGTAGCCTAACATCAGTCGTAGATAAAATGCTGGTGTGTATTACAAAGGATGTGATAACAGCAGACTTAGAAAATATCGAGATTAGCTAAAATCAATTAGGATTTATTCAAGGGGAATCATGTTTAACAAACTTACTGGAACTTTTTGAGGATGTAACTAATAGAATAGATAAGGGAGAGTCAGTGGCTGTGGAATATTTGGATTTTCAGAAAGTTTTTGGAAAAATCATACATGAGGCTTGTGTGCAAAATGAAAGCACATGGGATTGGGGGCAATATGCTGGCATGGATTGAGACTTGGTTCGCAGGCATATATGGGCCTTTTTCAGAGTGGAAGGTCCCTGGTCGCTACATTCCGGCGCCTGTTCAGGTAATGACTTGGATGAGGAAATTAAATGTATTATTTCAAAGTTGTTGATGACACAAAAGTAGACGTAATTATGAGTGGTGAGGAGGAAATAAAGAGGCTTCAAGTTTATTTAGGCAGGTTGTGAGTGGGCAAATACATGGCAGATGCACTGTACCATGTACAAGTGTGAAGTTATCCATTTTGGCAAAAAAAATAAAATGGCAAACCATTAAGTGGTGGTAGATTGGGAAATGTTGATGTGCAAAAGGAACCTAGGGATTCTTGTACTCCATCATTGGATGCCAAGCATGCAGGTGCAGCAAGCAGTCAGGAAGGCAATGGTATGTGTCTTTCATTGCAAGAGGATTTGAGTACATAAGGCAGGATGTCTTACTGCAGCTTTATCCTTGGTGTAGCACACCTGGTGTATTGTGTGCAGATTCTGTCTCCTTACCTAAGAAAATATATACTTGCTAGAAAGGGAGTGCAGCAAAGATTCACCAGACTGGTCCCTCAGATGGCAGAATTGTTGTATGAGGAGCGATTGAATCAGATAGGTCTTTATTCACTGGCGTTTAGAAGAATGATGGGGGCTGGACAAACTGGATGCAGGGATGAAGTGCCCCCTGGCTTTGGATGGGGTGAGGGCAGGGGTTTCTCCAGAACAAGGGCCATGGTCTCAGAATATGGGGTAGGCCATTTAGGACTGAGATAAAAATAAGCTTCTTCATGCGGGGTGGGGGGAAGAACATGGTTGGTGAACCTGTGGAATTCTCTACTGCACAAGGCTGTGGTGGCTAAGTCACTGAATGTATTCAAGAAATAAATAGATATGTTTCTCAATACTAAAGGCATCGAGGGGTATGGGGAGAGCGGGAATATGGCGTCGAGACAGAGGATCAGACATGATCGCATTGAATGGCGGAGCAGGCTCGATGGGCCGAGTTGCATTCTCTTGCTTCTGTTTTCTATTTTCCTATGATTGTGATAACTAGCATCGGCCATGCTGGGCACAGCTCAGTAATGGGGAATGGCATTTCGAGAATAGAACAGATATGGATGAGTGAAGTGTAGAATTGAACATTGAGACATAGGAGTTCTGATTTTCCTTCAGAATTGTTGAATTTAAAATTAGCTTCCGAGAAGTGTAAAAGAGATCATACTTCATGTAGATGCGCACCTTGTTTCAGCGATATCTATTATGGTTGCTATCCAGGATTCTCCAAAACTGCCCCTAAGAAGGAACTGTGTTGGTAGGTTAACCACTGCACCTAGAATCTAAGCACAACCTGCTAATTATAAGACCATAAGACATAGGAGCAGAATTAGGCCACTTGGCCCATCGACACTGCCCCGCCATTCAATCATGGCTGATATTTTCTCATCCCCATTCTCCTGCCTTCTCCCCATAACCCCTGATCCCCTTATTAATCAAGAACCTATCTATCTCCGTCTTAAAGACATTCAGTGATTTGGCCTCCACAGCCTTCTGCGGCAAAGAGTTCCACAGAGTCACCACCCTCTGACTGAAGAAATCCCTCCTCATCTCTGTTTTAAAGGATCATCCCGTAAATCTTAGATGGTGTCCTCTGGCTCTAGTTCCACCGACAAGTGGAAACATCCCCTCCACGTCCACTCTATCCAGGCCATGCAATATCCTGTAAGTTTCAATACGATCACCCCTCATCCTTCTAAACTCCAACGAGTACAGACCCAGAGTCCTCAACCGTTCCTCATACGACAAGTTCTTCATTCCAGGGATCATTCTTGTGAACCTCCGCTGGACCCTTTCCAAGACCAGCACATCCTTCCTTACATACGGGGCCCAAATCTGCTCACCATACTCCAAATGGGGTCTGACCAGAGCCTTATACAGCCTCAGAAGTATATCCCTAGTCTTGTATTCTACCCCATCACCTTATGCAGACCTTTTTTCTATGGGAGGGATCTGTTTCTTTTAAGCAAAAAGCTTGGATTTTACATGGTCGTAGGCGAACTTTTATGATTGACAGTAATCGAGCATTACCATGACTCCCTCTTCGTTAGCGTCGCTCTTTTTCCATTTGCACTAATGGTGCTTATCCGACACTACAAAGTCAATATATTCTCCCAGTTTTAGTCAACTCCCTGCTTGGGTTTATGTGCAGAAATATACAGATTTGCTCATCAAAAGAGACGTTGTGAATCGTTCAAAAATTAAAATTATATAAATAAATAATGCAAATCATTTATTCTGCCTTTAAAATATTCACCATTTAAGTACACCGAATGCTCTGGAGATCCAATTCTAAATTAGGTGACGAGGGTTGTGCTTGAAGCACAGAAGCTAGAAACTGGTTAAAAAAACATCCATTCCTGACTCCAGATAAACATGTATCTGATAAATGAATTCTCACCTCGTCATAAAATTCTAATGTGGTGATTGATTACTTGTCGACTTCTATCATATAGTATTCAGGATTCAAGCATTAAAACACAAACAAACCTCTCCCTTTAGTACTTTTTACCCTGAAGCTAACGATTCTGGTGCTAAACTTATTTTTGACGTTTAATTACTGCAATGTAAACTTTGTTTCAACTGATTATTTGGTTAGGTTTCTCTTTTGATTTTATACAGCTGACACGTTGGAGATATGAAATAGAATTGAGTTCAGGAAATTTTTATCTGTTGTTTCAAGTAACCATGAACATGACAAGTGGCACTAATCTATTTATAGTTATATCATTATGAGTCTTAAAATGTTTAACTGTGCTCCAGAATAAAACAAAATACTGGAAATACACAACAGGTCAGGTAGCATCAGTGGAGAGAACACAAGAGTTTTTAAAAAATATATCTTTATTCAACTTTTCAACAAACACCCCCACCCCCCCACAGAAAAAATAAACAAGAACATAAGAACACCACCCGCAAGAATTTTACATAGAATTTCCCCAAACTACAATAACCCCCCATATAACAATAAAAACACAAATAGGGAAACACCCCCCCCCCCCCCCCCCGGGTTGCTGCTGCTGCTGACCTCCTCCTAATGCTCCGCGAGAAAATCTAGGAACGGTTGCCACCACCTGAAGAACCCTTGCACAGACCCTCGCAAGGCAAACTTTATCCTCTCCAGCTTGATTAACCCTGCCATGTCATTAACCCAGGCTTCCACGCTAGGGGGCTTCGCATCCTTCCACAGTAACAAAATCCTCCGACGGGCTACCAGGGACGCAAAGGCCAGAATACCGGCCTCTTTCGCCACCTGCACTCGCGGCTCGTCCGAAAACCCAAATAATGCTACCTCCCAGCTCGGCTTGACCCGGGCGTTCACTACCTTGGACATAGTCCTCGCAAAGCCCCTCCAAAACCGCCGGGCAGGTCCAGAACATATGGGTGTGATTTGCTGGGCTCCCCAAGCACCTCACACATCTGTCCTCCACCCCAAAGAACTTAGTCAACCTTGCCCCTGTCATAAGCGCTCTGTGAACAACTTTAAACTGTATCCAGCTGAGCCTGGCGCAAGAGGAGGAAGAATTAACCCTACTCAGGGCATCAGCCCACAGACCCTCATCTACTGAGCTCCTCCTCCCATTTGCCCTTTAGCTCCTCCACCGAGGTCTCCTCTTCTTGCAGCTCCTGGTAAATTGCCGAGACCGTGCCTTCTCCAACCCATGCCCCCGAGATCATCCTGATCTGAATCCTGCGTGCTGGAAGCAGCGGGAATTCCCTCACCTGCCGTTTCACAAACGCCCTCACCTGCATATACCTAAAAGCGTTTCCCGGGGGGAGCCCAAATTTCTCCTCCAGAGCCCCTAGGCTCGCAAACGTCTCATCAATGAACCGGTCCCCCATTCTTTTAATCCCTGCCTGATGCCAGCTCAGAAACCCCCCATCCATCCTTCCCGGGACGAACCGATGGTTCTCTCGAATCGGGGACCAAATCAAGGCCCCCACCTCACCCCTATGACGCCTCCACTGCCCCCAAATCTTCAGAGTCACCGCCACCACCGGACTCATGGTGTACCTTGTCGGCGGGAGCGGCAACGGTGCCGTCACCAGCGCCCTCCGACTCGTGCCCACACAGGATGCCATCTCTAGCCTCATCAACGCCGCCCCCTCCCCTTCCATTACCCACTTACGGATCATCACCACATTGGCTGCCCAGTAGTAGCCACATAGATTCGGCAACGCCAGCCCTCCTCTGTCCCTGCCACGCTCCAGGAAAACCCTTTTTACCCTTGGCGTCTTATTCGCCCACACTAATTCCATGATGCTCCTGCTTACCCATTTAAAAAAGGCCTTAGGGGTCAGAATGGGCTCTGAAATACAAAGAGAAACCTTGGAAGGACCGTCATTTTAACCGACTGCACCCTACCCGCCAGTGAGAGTGGCAACATATCCCATCTTTTTAAATCCTCCTCCATCTGCTCCACCAACCGCGTCAAATTGAGCTTGTGCAGGGCCCCCAACTCCTAGCTACCTGGATCCCCAGGTACCGAAAGTTCCTTTCCGCCCTCTTCAGCGGAAGCTCGTCTATCCCCCTTCCCTGGTCTCCTGGGTGCACCACAAAGAGCTCACTCTTCCCTACGTTGAGTTTATACCCCGAAAAGTCCCCGCGTCCATATCCGCCACCATCTCCGCTTCCTCCTCCACCAAAGGCATCATAATTACATTAAGGAGCCTCCGCACATTGGTGTTCAGCAGCCTACCCTTCACAAATCCCGTCTGGTCCTCATGAATCATCCCCGGGACATGATCCTCAATTCTCGTGGCCAGAACCTTCGCCAGCCACTTCGCGTCGACATTGAGGAGCGAGATTGGCCTGTACGATCCACACTGTAATGGGTCCTTGTCCCGCTTCAAGATCAAAAAGATCAGCGCCCTAGACATTGTCCCTCGCCTCATTGAATCTTCACTAACAGCAGGTCCACGTTCTTCCTATAAAATTCTACCGGTAACCCACCTGGCCCCGGGGCCTTCCCTGCCTGCATGCTCCCTAGTCCCTTAACCAGCTCCTCCAGCCCAATCGGTGCCCCCAGCCCAACCACCTGCTCCTCCTCCACCCTCTGGAACCTCAGCCGATCTAGAAATTGGCGCATTCCCCCCTCTCTCCCGTCGGGGGCTCAGACCTCTGCAGCCTCTCATAGAATGCCCTAAATGCCTCGTTTATTCCCACCGCACTCCGCACTGTGTTCCCCCCTTATCCCTACCTCCACCAATCTCCCTCGTTGCTTCCCTCTTCCGAAGCTGATGTGCCAGCATCTGACTCGCCTTCTCCTCATACTCATATGCCGCCCCTGCGCTTTCCTCCACTGCGCCTCTGCTTTCTCAGTAGTCAGCAAGTCGAATTCCGTCTGGAGGTTCCGTCGCTCCCTAAGTAGTCCCTCCTCGAGGGCCTCTGCATAGCTCCTGTCCAGCCTTAATATATCCCCCACCAGTCTCTCCCTCTCTCTCTTCTCCCTATGGACCCTAATGGAGATTAGCTCTCCCCTGACCACCACCTTTAATGCCTCCCAGACTACCACCACCTGCACCTCTCCATTGTCATTGGCCTCTAAGTATCTTTCGATACACCCCCGAATCCGCCCGCACACCACCTCATCCTCCAACAGTCCCACATCGAGGCGCTACAGCGGGCGCTGGTCCCTCTCCTCCCCCAGCTCCAGCTCCAACCAATGCGGGGCATGATCTGAAATGGCTATTGCCGAATATTCCGTTCCCTCCACACTTGGGATCAGCGCCCTACTCACGATAATAAAATCTATCCGGAGTAGGCTTTATGGACGTGGGGAAAAAAGGAAAATTCCCTGGCCACCGGCCTGGCAAACCTCCATGGATCCACTCCTCCCCCCCCCCCCCCCCATCTGATCCATAAACCCCCTAAGCACCTTGGCCGCAGCCGGCCTCTTACCTGTCCTGGACCTAGACCGGTCCAGTGCTGGGTCCAGCACAGTGTTGAAGTCTCTCCCCCCGCCCCCCATTATGAGCCTCCCTGCCTCCAAATCCGGCCCAACATGCGCTTCATAAATCCGGCATCATCCCAATTCTTCGGGGCATATACGTTCACCAATACCACCCGCACCCCCTGCAACCTACCACTCACCATCATGTACCGACCTCCATTATCTGCCACAATGTTCAGCGCCTCTAACGACACCCGCCTCCCCACCAGAATCGCCACCCCTCTATTCTTTGCGTCCAACCCCGAGTGAAAGACCTGCCCTACCCATCCCTTTCTCAGCCTAACCTGATCTGCCACCTTCAAATGCATCTCCTGGAGCATAACAACATCTGCCTTCAGTCCCTTTAGGTGCGCGAACACCTGGGCCCTCTTGACTGGCCCGTTCAGGCCCCTCACATTCCAAGTTATCAGCCGGATCAGGGGGCTTCCCCCCCCCGTCGCCCCCCGCCCCCCCCCAGCCGACTAGCCATCTCCCTTTTTAGGCCAGCCATGTGCCCGCGCCTCCCGCACCCTCCATTCCCTCAGGCGGCGGACCCCCGCCCCGACTCCCTCTCCTAGCTCCAGCTCCCCTTTGGCCAAAGCAGCAGCAACCCAGTTCTCTCTTCCCCCCCCCCCCCCCCCCCAGCTAGATCCTCCTCTAGCCGTTTTGCTCCCCTCATGGCACACCCGTAAGTCAGCTGACTCCTGCTGACCCCGGCCTCTCCCGCCACTCCATCGACCCCCTCAGTGTGAGAATCCCTCCACCTCCCCCTGGCAATCAGTGTGTGCTCCTCTCCAGCACCGCCCCCCCCCGGCCCCGCCCCCTTCCTTCGCTAGCACGGGAAATTTTCCTTCCCTAGCGCAGGAAAAAGCCCGCGCTTTCCATCCAAGCCGGCGCCCCCTCTGGCGTAGCTCCCTTTTTGCGGCCTTGTCTCAACTCCCCATCCCCGGGCCTCCAATGGGGCCCTGTCCTTCCAACACCGACGCCCAAATCACACAGCCCCCACATCGAACCATTTCGCCCAACCCCACCCAGCACCAAAGAAAACAGAACAGAACATCCCCCAAAACACAGTAACCCCCCTCAGCACCTCCTCCCATCAAACCCTCAGTTCGAATCCAACTTTTCAGTTTGGATAAAGGTCCACGCCTCCTCCAGCGTCTCCAAGTAGTGGTGTCGATCTTGAAATGTGACCCACAATCCCGCTGACTGCAGCATCCCGAACTTCACCCCCTTCCGATGTAGAACCGCCTTAGCACGGTTGAATCCGGCCCACCTCTTGGCCACCTCCGCTCTCCAGTCCGGTATGTTCGGATCTCTGTGTTCTCCCACCTGCTGCTCCGTTCTTTTTTGGCCCATTCAGGACACACTCCCTGTCCACAAAGCGGTGGAGCTGCACCATTACCGCCCTTGGCGGCTTGTTGGACTTGGGCCTCCTCGCCATGACTCGATGAGCCCCGTCCAGCTCCAAGGGCCTCGGGAAGGCTCCCGCGCCCATCAGCGCGTCGCGCATCATGACCGCATATGCCCCGGCATCAGACCCCTCCACTCCCTCCGGGAGACCCAGAATCCGGAGATTCTTCCTCCTCGACCGATTCTCCATCTCCTCAAATTTTTCTTGCCACTTCTTGTGCAGCGCATCGTGCGCCTCCACCTTCACCACCGGGCCCAGGATCTCATCCTCGTTCTCCGAGGCTTTTTGCCGCACCTCCCGGATCGCCGCCCCTTGGGCCTTCTGGGTCTCCACCAGCTTGTCGATCGACGCCTTCATCGGCTCTAGCAGTTCTGCCTTCAGCTCCGCAAAGCAGCGTTTGAGGAACTCCTGCTGCTACTGCGACCATAGCGCCCACGCTGCTTGGTCGCCACCCGCTGCCATCTTGCTTCTCCTCCCTCGCATTTTTCGCTGCACTGAAATCACTTTCTTGCCCGCTCCACTCCTGTTCCAATCCATACAGTGCCAGGGGAACTGTACTGTCACCTTCCCACGCTGGGAACCGTCGAACAATTGTCGTTGGGGCCCCTCAAAAGAGCCCAAAAGTCCGTCTCTGGCGGGAGCTGCCGAACGTGCGGCTTAGCTCAGCATAGCCGCACCCGGAAGTCTGAGAACACATTTAACAGGTCTGCGGTCGGTAACCTTTCATACATACATACAAATTCAGAGCAGGAGTAGGCCATTTGACCCCTTGAGCCTGCATCATCATTCAATAAAATCATGGCTGATCTGATTTGGGCCTCAAATCCACAGTCCCTACCCCTGGTAGCATTTGAATCCCTTGTTCTTGAAGAATCTACATCTGCGTTAAAAATATTCAATGACCTTGACTCCACTGTTCTTCAGGGAAGCGAGTTCCAAAGACCCAGGACTCTTGAGAAACAAATTCTCCTCCCCTCCACCTTAAGGGAGAGACTCCTTATTTTTAATCTGTGCCTCCTTATTCTATTCTGTCCCACAAAGGGATGCATCCTTTCAGCAGCCACCATGTCAAGTCCCCTCAGGATCTTATATTTTAGTCAGATCACCTCTCATTATTCTGAACTCCAATGGGTATGGACCTGCTTGTCCAACCTCTCTTCATGCTATTCCAAGTATCAATCAAGTGAACCTTCTCGGAACTGGTTCGTAACGCTTTTCTATCCTTGTAAAAATAAGGAGACCTAAACTTCATCCGAATACTCCCTCGCCTACTGAGTAATTGCAGCCTTTTCCGTTTCGTTTCAGATTTCCAGCTTTTGCAGTGTTCTACTTTTAGTATTCAGTCCTTTGTGCTTACCAGCCCATAATTGTTCAATCTGAACCTTGAAAACTTTTCAAAATACTGAACATAAACTTCTGTAATAGGGTGATATGGGCTTGATACGTGCAAATTATTGCAATGTCTTCCATGTTTTATTGTAGTCCTGAACAAAATGTAGTGCTACAATAAACCCAGATCAGACTTCTTAGAATCACGGTACAGCAATTAGGATTTTACTGAAAGAGTATTGGGTGATGTGATTTTTGAATTATATGTTATCCACTTTATGTAGCACCCAACAGTACAATTACAGATGTTGTCCTGTCAAGTATGTCATGATATGCAGACATGCAGATAATGATATACAGACAGGCAGCTGATGAACACAGAGAACAGGACATGACCAATGAGCAGGCAGGACACTCAGGGGTGGTATCTCACTATAAAAGGCACGATGCACTCACACTCCGCCTCTTTCCACTGATGAACATCTACAGAGTGAGTCAGGGTGTATATACAGTATCACACCTCCAGCATGTGGCTAAGAGCTGTTGCTAACTTTTGGTTGGCTCTTAATTCGTAATTTGCTCTGTTTGTTTAACCTTTGCTCTAGAGTCGCCAAGTATCTTTATGATACCGCCACGAGGTTCAAGTTCAAGTCATGATCAATAACTCAACATACCAATTAGTAAGATTCAAATCAAAACGCATTTATTATACACAGTAAATCACTACTCATTCATAAACTCTATTTTCTAGACTATTCCTATCACTAAAAGGCCTATACTTAGCTTCGGAATTGGCCCACCAGGTCAAGGGAACAAATGGCCTTTCGTTCACGTCCTGAGTCTGCAGGATTCAAAAGCTGGTATGGACTTGTAGCTAGGAGCGCCTATCTCGTAGCGAGCGTTGACTGGAGACTTACTTGGTTGATGCGGCAGCTTAGACAGGTCACTCTCACGGGTTGATTCAAGTTGCTGAGTGACCCTGCCAAAGAAGGAAGATTTGAACTTGGGGGCTTTACTTTATAGTCCCGAGGGGCTTCCAACCCTTCGGGGCGGACCCCGTACCTGGTTCCAAATAATTGGACTGCGTTCCGATCATTTGGATCGATTTCTCCAATACTGGAGTTGTTCCCTGATCGCTGGGCGGTCCCTAAATGTCCGTTGGCCTTCCTTTGTCTTGGCTCCTGCTGGCGCCGAGGAGTCTGGCTTGGCTTTATTCACCTTAAGTGTTGCGATTGTGCCTTGGAATTGCTCATTACTATGCAGATGGCTGCTGGTTTCAGTGCTGTCTGGTTCTAGCAAGTTTCAATACACATGATTTCTGCACTTGCTAGTCTTTGCCTGTGTTGGCTGAATTTCCCTTTAGTCTTTGCGGTTCTCCATTTTAAGTCGGGAAGTGGCCAACCCAGGTGGCTACAGAGCTAGTCTGGTTCAGTCAGACAGAGTAACCACACTTAGGTTAGCAGAGAGTCAAACTCATAGATAACTGTGCTACAGGTTCAATAAATCAGATTGAACTAACTTCAAGGTCTGGAGTATCTTTTGGTTAAAGCTGCATCCAGCTGCAGCCTGTGTTATCCCAGAGTACATAACATGACATGCTACCAGGAGACTGCTTAATCTAGGTGGTTTACCTCAGGCCGTTCCGTGACGACCAGCACCATGGTGAAGATTCAGGCTCCTCACCAGCTCAGGACCTTAGGCAATCTCAGTGCCAACTGGCGGACATTCAAGCAAACGTTTAAGCTGTACATCGAAGCTTCAGACCTCGTGGGTGCATCTGATGCAAGGAAGATCGCGCTTCTCCTCTCAACAGCGGGTGATCAAGCCATCAAACTCTTCAACTCTTTTCGCTTCACTGAAGGCCAGGACAAGACAAAGTTTCAGACCATCCTGGACAAGTTTGACAGTCGCTGTGAAGTGGACACCAATGAAATCTTCAGGTGCTGCACATTCAAACAGCGCCTACAAGGTAAAGATGAATCTTTCAACTCCTTAACTAACCTCCGCCTGCTAGCGCAGTCCTGCAAGTTTGGTGATATTGCTGACTCCATGATCAGAGACCAAATCGTTTTTGGAGTTCACTGATCCTCAGAGAGCAGCTACTGAAAATCAAGCATACGGCCCTGCCAGTCGCGATTGAACCATGCACAGTGCATGAGCACGGCAAAAATCGCTGTGCCCAGTACAAATCGGCTGAAAATGAGAAACTTGCCTCCCACGAGGCAGAGTGTGCATGCCATCTCCCGGATGCAGCGCCTCAGCATTGATGAAAGCGGCCATTTCGCGCGCTTTTCCTGGGGCCCCACGCATGCGCGATGCGAACGGGATAACAAAGTGTCCGACACCCGCACTGCGCATGTGCGACAACGGAGCGTCAGGACGCCGACATCATGACGTGCTCGAACTGCAGCAATGCCCACTTAAAGAAACACTGCCCTGCAAGAGGCAGGCGCTGTTTAAACTGCGGGAAGCCTGGGCACTATGCAGTCTTGTGCAGGTCTGCACCACCAGTCAGGGGCCAGCGCTCCCAATTCCGACGACAGCGCATTCAGAGTGTGCAACAACGATTACAGGATTCTGATCCTGGCAGCACAACGGATCCAGAGGAAGAATGCCTGGACTCCGCCTACTGTGTGGGTAATGTGAATATGCCACATCCAACTCATCACAAATTCAATCCATCCTCGCTGTGGATTCTGCGGACGAATGGCGTGCGGTGATGCAGGTCATCCACTGCTCCATCCAGTTTAAGCTGGACACAGGTGCTCCTACCAACCTCGTCTCACAGGCAGATTTGAAATACCTCAAGAAGCCCCCCAAGGTCCTTCCAGCAGCCTGCAGGCTCCTGGACTACAACGGAAATGCCATCACGGCACTGGGATCCTGCCATCTACTCGTTTCCAACCGGAGCACCCATGCACGGTTACGTTTTGAAATTGTCAAGCCAGACAGGGCATCCCTACTTGGCGCGCAGGCCTGCAAGCAGCTGAACCTCGTGCAGCGGGTTTACACAACGACATCCTCCAATGTGGATCTTCAGGCCGGCATTGACAACATCCTCGCTCAGTATCCGGATGTGTTCGACGGGGTGGGCACGCTGCCATATCGATACAAGGTTCTGCTACGACCTGATGCCAAGCCAGTGGTCCACGCACCATGCCGGGTCCTGGCTCTGCTGAGGGAGCGCCTGAAGGCACAGATCAAGGAGCTTAAGCAACAGGGCATCATTTCCAAGGTAACCAAACCGACTGACTGGGTCAGCTCAATGGTATGTGTTAGAAAGCCTTCGGGAGACCTGCGCATCTGCATTGATCCCAAGGATCTCAATAAGAATATAATACGTGAACACTACCCCATCCCGAAGCAGGAGGAACTCACCAGTGAGATGGCACATGCAAGTTTTTTCACCAAGTTAGATGCGTCACATGGATTTTGGCAAATCTAGCTGGATGAGTCCAGCAGAAGGCTCGGCACCTTCAACACACCGTTTGGCAGATACTGCTATAATCGCATGCCTTTTGGCATTGTCTCGGCATCGGAGATCTTCCATCACATCATGGAGCAGATGATGGAGGGCATTGAAGAGGTTTCGTGTGTATGTGGATGACATCATCATATGGTCCATGACCCCTGAAGAGCATGTTTCCCGTCTCCAGCAGGTATTCCACCGTGCCCATGCTAATTGCCTGAAGCTGAACCGGTCCAAATGTTGTTTTGGCATGTTTGCACTCCAGTTCCTAGGTGACCAGATTTCTCAGCAGGGCGTGCGCCCGGACACAGACAAGGTCAAGGCCATCGAAGCCATGGAGGTCCCTGAGGACAAGAAGGCGGTGCTGCGCTTCCTGGGCATGGTCAGTTTTCTTGGCAAGTTCATCCCAAACCTGGCCTCACACACCACGGCCCTCCGAAACCTGGTAAAAAAAGTCCACTGCCTTTGAGTGGAAGGCAGCACATCAGGCAGAGTGGTTGGAGCTGAAAGCCAAGCTCACCACTACACCCGTCTTGGCATTTTTCGACCCAGACAGGAAGACGAAGGCCTCGACAGATGCGAGCCAGGATGGCATCGGTGCGGTGCTGCTTCAACGCAATGACACTTCATCCTGGGCACCGGTAGCCTATGCATCGAGGGCCATGACGCCCACCGAAACAAGGTATGCGGAAATAGAGAAGGAATGTCTGGGTCTTCTCACTGGCATTCTCAGGTTTCACGGCTATGTCTACGGCCTGCCAACATTCACTGTCGAGACGGGTCATAGGCCTCTGGTCCACATTATCCACAAGGACCTGAACGACATGATGCCTCGGTTGCAGCGCATCCTCCTCAAACTCAGAAGGTACGACTTTGTCTTAGTGTACACGCCTGGCAAGGAGCTCATCATCGCTGATGCATTGTCCCGCTCCATCACATTGCCTAGTGAACCGCTGGAAATCATCCAGCAAATTGAATCACTGTGAGCAGCTGTGTGCTAGCACCCTCCCGGCGTCTGATGAGAAGGTGGTTCGTATCCACGAGGAGACAGCCAAAGACCCCCTCTTGCAGCGTGTCATGCACCACCTCGCCAATGGCTGGCAGAAAGGGCAGTCCCCTCAATTTTACAATGTAAAGGACGACCTGACGGTGACTGATGGAATCCTCCTCAAGCTGGACCGGATTGTCATTCCACTCAGTCTCCAGAGCTTGGTGCTTCGCCAAATCCATGAGGGGCACCTGGGCGTCGAGAAGTGCAGACGCAGAGCCAGGCAGACTGTCTACTGGCCCGGTATTAGCCAGGACATCTCGAATATGGTCCTCAACTGTGCAACCTGTCAACGCTTCCAGCCAGCGCAGAGCAAGGAGACGCTCCAGCAGCATGAAATCGAGACCTCCCCGTGGTCCAAGGTGAGCATCCACCTTTCGTGCGAATGGTCATGACTACGTGTTTATTATTGACTATTTCTCCAACTACCCTGAAGTCGTGAAGCTCTCAGACCTCACATCTCGGACCGTCACCAAGGCCTGTAAGGAGACGTTCTCCAGGCATGGTATCCCACTCACTGTCATGAGTGATAATGGCCCGTGCTTCAACAGCCACGAATGGTCTATGTTTGCCAAGTCAAACCATTTCAAACATGTCACTTCCAGCCCACACTATCCGCAGTCCAATGGGAAGGTTGAGAAAGGGGTGCACATAGTGAAACAGCTCATCTGCAAGGCCGCGGATTCTGCTTCTGACATCTACCTCACGCTGGTTGCATACAGGGCGACCCTACTGTCCACTAGCATGTCGCCGGCTCCTGATGAACAGGGACCTACGGACAACACTTCCAGCCATACACTTGCCCAACCTGGATCACCTCCCAGTGCTGCAGAATGTGCAGCAGCTCCGAAACCAGCAAAAGCAGGGCTATGATGCTCATGCCACCGATTTGCCCGTGTTATCCCCGGCAGACACTGTCAGGATCAAGATACCGGATGGTCACTGGTCTGCTCCAGCTGTTGTTGTTCGACAGGCTGGGCCCCGCTCGTATGTTGTACGTATGGCTGATGGTTCTGTTGTGCGACGAAACAGATGGGCACTGCGCAAAGTTGCTTGCCCGCAACCGCTTTCTTCTCCGTTTCCATCCGTTGTTTTGCCACCTCCTGATACCTCGAACTACGAGGCCACCAGTCAGGCTTCCATCCTGCCTGTCAAGGTGCCGTCGTCCCCACCACCACCTCTCCGGCAGTCGACGAGGATCAGATGCAAGCCCCAGAGACTGGACTTATGAACATTTGTTTTGTTTGCTATGTTCTGTTTTCTCACATTAGACAGCTGTCTTCACATGTAAATACGTCCACATATGCCACCGCTTATAAGTATGTTAATATATGCCACCACATGTAAGTATGTTCCCATAACAAAACATTTTTAAAAAGGGGTAGATGTCCTGATATGCAGAGATGCAGATAATGATATATAGACATGCAGCTAATGAACACAGAACAGGACATGACCAATGAGCAGGCAGGACACTCGGGTGGTATCTCACTATAAAAGGCATGAGGCACTCACACTCCGTCTCTTTCCACTGATGAACATCTACAGAGTGAGTCAGGGTGTATATACAGTATCACACCTCCAGCACGTGGCTAAGAGCTAGTCTGGTTCAGTCAGACAGAGTAACCACACTTAGGTTAGCAGAGAGTCGAACTCATAGAGAACTGTGCTAACTGTGCTACTGGTTCAATAAATCAGATTGAACTAACTTCAAGGTCTGGAGTATCTTTTGGTTAAAGCTGCATCCAGCTGCAGCCTGTGTTATCCCAGAGTACATAACACGACAAAGTATAAGTTCAACCAAGAATAAAACATTAAGGTGAAGTACCAGTCTGTCACTGGTGTTACTGGAAGCAATGTGAGGTGATGATTTAAGAGCATAATAAAATAAGCATAAATATAAAGACTATTGACATGTATGACTTTTTTTGCTTGTAAACTTTATACTGTGTACATCTGGGACTCCACTGGAACTGAATTATCAATGCTAAGCTTGAGTGCCTGATGCATCAAACATTTGTGTTGGGCTTGCACTTCTAGTGCACTTGTGATTTAAACTGATGCCACTCCCCTTTATCTCCAATGCTGCATTCAAAAGCTATTGCAAGTAAGAAAAACCTGCAATCATGGGAAATCTGAACCCAAAACAACAATAATAATCTTTATTAGTGTCGCAAGTAGGCTTACATTACCACTGCAATGAAGTTACTGTGAAAATCCCCTAGTCGCCACATTATGGCGCCTGTTTGGATATACTGAGGGAGAATTCAGAATGTCCAATAAACCTGACAAGCACATCTTTCGGGACTTGTTGGAGGAAACAGGAGCACCCAGAGGAAATCCATGCAGGCACAGGGAGAACGTGCAGACTCCGAAACAGTGACCCAAGCTCGGAATGGAACCTGGGACCCTGGTGTTGTGAAGCAACAGTGCTAACCACTGTGCTACCGTGCCACAAGGTCTGTCAGCATATGAAAGAGAAAAGGCAGGTTTTGAGTCTGGATTCTTTATCAGACTGGAAATTGAATCTGTACTTTCATAGCTTGTTCTTTTTGGGACAGACCCTAATTGAGAAAAGAAACCAAAAAGGGAAACTGAAAATGTTAACTGACCCTCCCAGATTATAAGGAAACTAAGACTGAAGCTGAAATTGGAAACAAAACATCTGGAGAGACTGAAACTGATTTGAAACCATATAAAAAGGACACCGAAGGACTTCCGGTTGTGGCAATGCGTGGGTAGGTCGCACGTTCGGCAGCTCCCGCCAAAACAGACTTTTGGGCCCTTTTAAGGAGCCCCAGCGGCACTTGGATGATGATTCCCAGTGTGGGAAGGCAGCAGTAAGGTTCCCCCAGCGTTGTATGGAGTGGACCAGAGTGGAGCGAGTAAAAAAAGTGGTTTTGGAGAAGAGAGGAGAGCGGGTGCGGAAAAGTAAGATGGCGGCGGGTGCAGACGAGGCAGCGTAGGCGCAATGGTCGCGGGAGCAGCAGGAGTTCCTGAAAAGCTGCTTTGCGGAGCTGAAAGCAGAAATGCTGGCCCCAATGAAGGCGTCGATAGAAAAGCTGGTGGAGACCCAGAAGGCCCAAGGGGCGGCAATCCGAGAGGTGCAGCAGAAAGCCTCTCAAAACGAGGATGAGATTCTGGGCCTGGTGGTGAAAGTGCCAAGGCGCTGCACAAGAAGTGGCAGGTAAAGTTTGAGGACCTGGAGAATAGGTCGAGGAGGAAGAATCTCCGGATTCTGGGTCTCCCCGAAGGGGTGGATGGGTCCGACGTTGGGGCATATGTAGCCACAATGCTGAACACGTTAATGGGCGTGGGAGCCTTCCCACGGCCCTTGGAGCTGCATGGGGCTCACAGAGTGCTGGCAAGGAGGCCTAAAGCCAATGTGCCGCCAAGGGCTGTAGTGGTGAGGTTTCACCGCTTCATGGACAGGGAGTTTGTCCTGAGATGGGCGAAGAAGGAACGGAGCAGCAGGTGGGAGAATACGGAGAACCGCATCTACCAAGACTGGAGTGCAGAGCTGGCTAAGAAGAGGGCTGGATTCAACCGGGCTAAGGCGGTGCTCCACCGAAAGGGGGTGAAGTTTAGGCTGTTGCAGCCAGCGCGATTGTGGGTCATGTTTCAGACCGCCATCACTATTTTGATACGCCGGATGAGGCGTGGACCTTTATACAAAACGAGAAGTTGGACTCGAACTAAGGGTTTGATGTGGGGTTGGGTTTGTTTTTTCGTTTTTGTGTGGGAAAGCTGGGGAGTGGATGTGATATGTGGGGTTTGTGGGCATCGGTACTGTTTTGCAGGGGCCGGTCCCCGTGAGCGAAGGGCGGGGGGTGCGGGCAGGAGGCCCTGGGTTGTGGGGAACTGGGGTGAGGTTGTAGGAGAAAGGAGCTGCGCCATAGGGGGTGGGGCCAGCCGAGCTGGAAAACGCAGGCTTTTTCCCGCGCTGAGGAAGGGGGGGGGGGGGGTGGGACCTGAGGGGAGGGGAGTTGGAGAGGTGCTCACATCGGCGTGAAGGGGGAGATGGGTCGGGGGGGGAGGGGGGCTGCGGGGACAGGGAACTGGGTTGCTGCTGCACTGACCGAAGGGGAGCTGGAGGGAAAAGGGAGAGTCGGGGCGGGAGTTCGCCGCCTGGGGGACTGGAGTGTGCGGGAGGCGCGAGCACGTGGCTGGCCTAAGAAAAGGGATGGCTAGTCGGCGGGGGGGGGGGGAGAAAGAGAGAGGAGGGGAGGAGTAGCCCCCTGATCCGGCTGATAACATGGAATGTAAGGGGCCTGAATGGGCCGGTCAAGAGGGCCCGGGTATTCACGCACTTAAGGGGACTGAAGGCAGACGTTGTTATGCTTCAGGAGACGTACTTGAAGGTGGCAGATCAGATCAGGCTGAGAAAGGGATGGGTAGGGCAGGTCTTTCCTTCAGGGCTGGGTGCGAAGAACAGAGGGGGGTTGCAATACTGGTGGGGAAGCGGCTGTCGATCGAGGCGCTGAGTATTGTGGCGGATAATGGGGGTCGATACGTGATGGTGAGTGGTAGGTTGCAGGGGACCCGGGTGGTACTGGTGAATTTGTATGCCCCGAATTGGGACGATGCAAGGTTTATGAAGCACATGTTGAGTCGGATCCCGGATCTGGAAGCGGGGAGCTTGATAATGGGGGGGACTTTAATACGGTACGGGACCCAGCATTGGACCAATCCAGGTCAAGGACGGGTAAGAGGCCAGCTGCGGCCGAGGTGCTAAGGGGGTTTTTGGACCAGATGGGTGGAGTGGATCCGTAGAGGTTTGCCAGGCCGGTGGCCAGAGAGTTCTCTTTTTTTCTCCCATGTACATAAGGCCTATTCATGGATAGACTTCTTTGTGATGAGTAGGGCACTGATCCCAAGAGTGGAGGGAACGGAATATTCGGCTATAGCGATTTCGGACCACGCCCCGCACTGAGTGGAGTTGGAGTTGGGGGAGGAGAGGGACCAGCGCCCGCTGTGGCGCCTGGATGTGGGACTGTTGGCGGATGAGGAGGTTTGTGGGCGGGTCCGGGCTGCATTCAGAGATACATAGAAGCCAATGATAATGGGGAGGTGCAGGTGGGTGTGGTTTGGGAGACTCTGAAGGCGGTGGTTAGGGTAGAGCTAATTTCAATTAGGGCTCAGAGGGAGAAGAGAGAGGATGGAGAGGGAGAGGTTGGTGGGGGAGATAGTAAGGGTGGACAGGAGCTATGCAGAGGCCTCCAAAGAGGGGCTGCTGAGGGAGCGACGGAACCTCCAAATGGAATTTGATTTATTGACCACGGAGAAGGCAGAGGCTCAGTGGAGGAAAATGCAGGGGGCAGTATATGAGTATAGGGAGAAGGCGAGTCGGATGCTGGCGCATCAGCTACGTAAGAGGGAGGCGGCCAGGGAGATTGGATGAGTCAGGGATAGGGGGGGAAATACGATGCGGAGTGCGGTTATAATAAATGAGGTATTTTGGGATTTCTATGGGGACCTGTACAAGTCCGAGCCCCCGGTGGGGGGAGAGGGGATGCGGCGGTTCTTGAATCAACTGAGGTTCCCGAGGGTGGAGGAAGAGCAGGTGGCTGGCCTGGGGGCCCCGATGGGGCTGGCGGAGCTGGTTAAGGGATTGGGGAGCATGCAGGCGGGCAAGGCCCTGGGACCGGATGGGTTCCCGGTTGAATTTTATAGGAAGTATGTGGATCTGTTGGGCTCGTTGCTGGTGAGAACCTTCACTGAGGAGAGGGAGGAAGGGACTCTGCCCCCGACAATGTCTCGGGCGCTGATTCTCAAGCGGGACAAGGACCCACAGCAGTGCGGTTCGTATTAGCCGATCTCGCTCCTTAACATAGATGGCAAGTTGCTGGTGAAGGTCCTCGCTACAAGGATTGAGGATTGTGTCCCGGGAGTGATACATGAGGACCAGACGGGGTCCGTGAAGTGCAGGCAGTTAAATGCGAATGTGCGGAGGCTCCTGAATGTGATTATGATGCCCTCGTTTGAGCGGGTGGAGTGGGAGTACCTATGGAAAGGCTGAGCAGGTTTGGGTTCGGGGAAGGGTTCATCGGGTGGGTCAGGTTGTTATACAGGGCCCCGATGGCAAGCGTGTCTACGAACCGACGGAGATTGGAATATTTCAGATTGTACCAGGGGACGAGACAGGGGTGTCCTCTGTCCCCTTTGCTGTTCGCGCTGGCAATTGAGCCGCTGGCCATGGCATTAAGGGAGTCTAGGAACTGGAGGGGGTTGGTCCGTGGAGGGGAGGAACACCAGGTGTTGTTGTATGCTGATGACCTGTTGTTTATATTGCAGATCCAGTGGAGGGGATGGCTGAGGTCATGCGGATCCTTAGGGAGTTTGGGGACTTCGGCTACAAGCTCAACGTGGGGGAAGAGTGAGCTCTTTGTAGTGCATGCGGGGGGCAAGGAAAGGGGGCTAGAGGAGCTGCCGTTGAAGAAGGCGGAGTGGAGCTTTCGATACCTGGGTATCCAGGTAGCTAGGAGCTGGGGGGCCTTGCATAAGCTTAATTTGACACAGTTAGTGGACCAGATGGAGGAAGACTTTAGGAGATGGAATGTGTTGCCACTTTCCCTGGCGGGTAGGGTGCAGTCGGTCAAGATGACGGTCCTCCCGAGGTTCTTGTTCGTGTTCCAGTGCCTGCCCATCCTAATCCCCAAGGCTTTTTTCAAGCTGGTAAGCAGGAGTATTATGGGGTTTGTATGGGCAAGCAAGACCCCGAGGGTGAAGAGGGTGTTTCTGGAGCGCAGGCGGGACAGGGGCGTGCTGGCACTGCCGAATCTGTGTGGTTATTATTGGGTAGCGAATGTGGCGATGATCCGTAAATGGGTAATGGAGGGAGAGGGGGCGGCATGGAAGAGGCTAGAGGCGGCGTCTTGTGTGGGTACTAGCTTGGGGGCGCTGGTGATGGCACCGCTGCCACTACCACCGACGCGGTACACCACGAGCCCGGTGGTGGCGGCGACATTGAAGATCTGGGGGCAGTGGAGGCGACATAGGGGTGAGGTGGGGGCCTCAGTTTGGTCCCCGATACGGGATAATTATAGGTTTGTGCCGGGCAGGATGGATGAGGGGTTCCTAAGTTGGCAGCGGGCAGGAATTAAAAGGATGGGGGACCTGTTCATAGATGGGACTTTTGTTTGCCTGGGGGAAGCTGGAGGAGAAATTTGGGTTGCCTCCCGGAAACACTTTTAGATATATGCAAGTGAGGGTGTTTGTGAGACGGCAGGTGAGGGAATTTCCGCTACTTCAGGCACGAAGGATTCAGGACAGGGTGATTTCAGGTGTATGGGTTGGAGAAGGCAAGGTCTCGGTGATTTATCAGGAGCTGCAGGAAGCTGAGGAGGCCTCGGTGGAGGTGTTGAAGGGCAAGTGGGAGGAGGAGCTTGGGGAGGAGCTGGATGAAGGTCTGTGGGCTGATGCCCTGGGCAGGGTCAATTCCTCCTCCTCTTGCGCCAGCCTCAGTCTAATACAGTTCAAAGTAGTACATAGGGAGCATATGACAGGGGCGAGGGTGAGTAGGTTTTTTGTGGTGGAGGACAGATGTTTGAGATGTTCGGGGAGCCCAGCAAATCACGTCCATATGTCCAAAGTTGTGAACACCCGGGTCAAGCCAAGCTGGGCGATAGCACTATTTGGGGTATCGGATGAGCCGGGAGTGCAGGAGCCGAAAGAGGCCGGAGTTCTGGTCTTTGCACCCTGGTAGCCAGGCGGAGGATCCTACCAATATGTAGAGATGCGAAGCCCCCGAGCGTAGAAGCTTGGATCAATGACATGGCAGGGTTCATTAAGTTGGAGAGGATAAAGTTTGCCTTGCGAGGGTCTGTGCAGGGGTTCTCCAGGCGGTGGCAACCGTTCCGAGACTTTCTCGTGGAACGCTAGGTGGAGGCCGAAACAGCAGCGACCGGGGGGGGGGGGGGGGTTGGTTTATATTCTTGTTGAAAGGGGGGCGTTTCACCCACTTTTGTATTTATTTGTTAAATGGGGTTAATGTATCTCTGTTTGATTTTCTATGTACAATTTTGTTTTTCTTTTTCCTGTCTGGAGTGTTTGGTTGAAAATTGTTGAAAATTTTGAATAAACATATTTTTAAAAAGCAGTCTGAGCTCAAATGAAGATGATGAACCCAGTGATGCAGTGAAGGCAAGCTGAAGAAGACAAGCTGAGAATAGGCAAATACTGTTGCTGCACCTGTTTTTGTTACTTGAATAGGATTTGGTGGATTTCCACCATCCAGACCATTGTAAAGAGGAGGTTCTGCAGTTGTGTGCTATTTTTGGTGAAGAACTTACCTGTGGAACTCCAGTTGATTGTGAGCTGTAGGCGCTAGAGATAAGGTGAATTCGTAAAAGAGGAGGAGCTCAAATCCCTTGTGAGGAAGCCAGTATTTTGAAGGACTTAATGACTGAGATTAATGACAAATATGCTCAGTTGCTGACTGAGCCAATTTGTAAGATCTGACTCAGTTGTATCTGTCACTTAATGGGTAATTTCTCGTTCACAATCAACTGCAACTGTTAATTCCTGCTTAACTTCTGTTGATTCTGGTTTTTCAAGTATATGTGGTTATCCAAGGTAATATTTAGTCTTTGCTTTGATTGAATCTTGTATAGTAAAAAATATTTTTTGTTTAAAAAATAGAACACAAAGGGCGGCATGTGGCTCAGTGGATAGCACTGGGACTGTGGGGCTGAGGACCCGGGTTCGAATCCCGGCCCTGGGTCACTGACCATGTGGAGTTTGCACATTCTCCCATGTCTGCGTGGGTTTCACCTCCACAATCCAAAGATGTGTAGGTTAGGTAAATTGGCCAGGCTAAATTGCCCCTTAATTGGAAAAAAAAATAATTGGGTACCCTAAATTTAAAAAAAATAGAACCCAAGAACTAGGAGCAAGAGTAGGCCATTCAATTCCTCAAGCCTGCTCCATCATTCAATACGATCATGGTTGATCTCATCTCTCCCTCATCACCTTCCTGCCTGCACCCCATAGCCCTTCATCCTGCTACTAATTAAAAACCTATCTATCTCCTCAAATTTGTTTAGTATTCAGGCATGCACTGCACTCCGGGGTAGAGAATTCCACCGATTCACAACCCTTTGAGTGAAGTGATTCCTCTTCATTTTTGTTTCAAATCTGCTATCCTTTAGCTTAAGGCTATGCCCTCTCATTCTATAATGTCCAACAAGGAGAAACGTCCACTCCACGTTGACCCTGTTTTTAGCATTTTCTATTCCTCAATTAGATCTCCTCTCATTCTTCTGAACTCCAGCGAGTATAAGTCTACTTGTGCTACCGGGCAGCACGGTAGCACAGGTGGATAGAACTGTGGCTTCACAGCGCCAGTGCCCCAGGTTCGATTCCCTGCTGGGTCACTGTCTGTGCGGAGTCTGCACGTTTTCTCAGTGTCTGCGTGGGTTTCCTCCGGGTGCTCCGGTTTCTTCCCACAGTCCAAAGACGTGCAGGTTAGGTGGATTGGCTATGATAAATTGCCCTTAGTGACCAAAAAGGTTAGTAGGGGTTATTGGGTTCTGGGGATAGGGTGGAAGTGAGGGCTCAAGTGGGTCAGTGCAGCCTCGATGTGCCGAATGGCCTCCTGCACTGTATGTTCTATGTAAACTGCTCAATCTCTCTTCGTAAGACAAGTCCTTCAGCCCTGGAATCAATCTAGTAATCCTTCCCTAATCCACTTCTAATGCATTTACATCCTTCCTCAAGTGAGGTGACCAAAACTGTGTGCAGCACTCCAGATGCAGTCTCATCAATGCCCTATATAGTTGTCATGATGTGGAGATGCCGGCGTTGGACTGGGGTGAACACAGTACGAAGTCTTACAACACCAGGTTAAAGTCCAACAGGTTTGTTTCGATGTCACTAGCTTTCGGAGCGCTGCTCCTTCTTCAGGTGAATGAACTCACCTCATTCAGCTCATTCACCTGAGGAAGGAGCAGCGCTCCGAAAGCTAGTGACATCGAAACAAACCTGTTGGACTTTAACCTGGTGTTGTAAGACTTCGTACTATATAGTTGTAACAGCACTTCCTACTTTCATACTCTATTCTATGAGAAACGAATGGCAAAATTCTATTTGCCTTCCTTATTACCTGCTGCAATGCAGACAATTTTCTGCGATTTGTGCACAAAAACACCCCAGATCCCTCTGCACCAAAGCATTTTGAAGTTTCTCTGCTTTTTTATTCCCCTGATCAAATTGTATAACCTCACACTTATCCATGTTAAATTCCATCTGCCAAATTTTGGCCCATTGACCTAACCGGTATCCGTTTGTAAATTTCATTGATATACATTGTAAATAGTTCGGGCCCGAAGACCGAACCCTGTGGCACACTACGGATACAATTTACCAACCAGACTATGACCCATTAATCCCATTCTTTGCTTTCTGTTGGTTAGTCAATCCTCCATCCAAGCTAATATATTACTTCCAACCCCGTGGGATCTTACCTTGTGTATTAACCATTTGTACGGCACCTTATCAAATGCCTTCTGGAAGTCCAGATATACTAAATGGTTGAAAATATTCATCTGTGGTGGAGTGATTAAATGTTTGTGGAAGGGGTTAATTAAGCGGGCTGCTTTGTCTTTGATGGTGTTGAGCTTTTTGAGTGTTCATTCGGGCAATGGAACTGGACTAACCATATAAATACTGTGGCTACCTGAACAGGTCAAAGGCTAGGAATCCTGCGGCTCGTAACTCTCCTGGCCCCCAACAGCCTGTGCACCATCTGCAATGCACAAGCCAAGAGTGCAGTGGAATACACCCAAAGTATATTTTGCACCCTCAATATGGTGGTGTACTGATTTGTCGGCTGAGGGGGAACGGTATGTGGTAATCAGGAGGAGGTTTCCTTGTCCATGTTTGATCTGGTGCCATGAGACTTCATGGGGATCCAGAGTCGCGGTTGAGGACTCCCAGGGCAACTTACTCCCGACTGTATACCGCTGTGCCGTGTCACCTCAGCTCAGTTTTATCTGCTGGTGAGACAGGCCATACCCAGGAATCGTGATGGTGTGCTGTCTGATATATTATTTCTAAGGTATGATTCTGTGAATATGACTATGCCAGGCTGTTGCTTGACTAGTCTGTGAGACAGCTCTCCAAATTTTGGCACAAGCTCCCAGATGTTTGGCCTCCACCCCATCCTCCTGTCTGCCCCCCAATAACTGTTTGTTCCCTTGTGTATCAATAATCTACCTGATTCAGCCTTGATGAAGTTGAATGAGTCAGTCTCCACTTCTTTCTGGAGAAGAGAATTCCACAGAATAACAACCCTCAAACAGAAAATGTTTCTCCCATCTCTTTCTTCAGATCTCTTAATCTTAACCGTGTCCCCTCGTTCTAATCTCCCCAATAAGAGGAAGCATCCTCGCAGTGTCCACCATATCGAGTCTGCTCAGGATCTTGTATGTTTCAATAAGTTCATCTTTCATTCTTCTAGATTCCAATGGGTAGATGTTCAACTTATTCATAAAATAAGCCCTTCAACCCAGGAATTAGCCTTCTCTAAACTGCTTCCAAGTATATTATTTTTCAAATTGAGAGACCCAAACTGTACATAATACTCCAGATGTGATCTCACCAAGGCCCTGTATAGCTGGAGTAAAATATCTCAACTTTTCTATTCAATTCCCCTTGCAGTAAAGACCAATACTCAATTTGTCTTCTCGTCACTTGCTGTACCTGCAATGACAACTTTATTTGAGTCATGTACCAGGATACCTAACTCCCTCTGTGCCACAGAGTTCTGAAATCGCTCTGCGTTTAAATAGTATGTTGCTTTCCTGTTGTGCCTGCCAAAGTGGACAAGCTCACATTTTCCCACGTGATATCCCATCTGCCAAATTTTTTCCCACTCACTTAACCTATGTGTATCCTTTTGTAGACTGTTTGCCTCCTCTTGTAAATATTTGAGGCCTTATGTGGCTCTCCATCAGTTACAGCTTGCCAACCTGAAAATGACCTTTTCATCCCTATCCTCTGCTTCGTATTATCTAACCAACCATCTATCCATGCGGACATGTTGCACCTTATGTTGTGTATCAATCTTTGATGTGGCACCTTATCAGATGCCTTTTGGAAATCCAAGTACACCACATTTACAGCTCCCTTTTTATCCATGTTGCTTCCTCAATGAATTCCAATAAATTAGTTAAATACTGTTTTCCTTTTTACAGACCCATGTTGACACTGCCCCATCCTATTATCATTTTCTAAGTGTCCTTCATTAACCTCCTTAATAGTGGATTTTTGCATTTTCCCTACGACAGATGTCAGGTTAACTGACCTATAGGTTCCTGCTTTCCAGCTCCCTCCTTTCTTGAATGAAGGTGATAGATTTGCTATTTTCCAATCTTTTGGGACCCTTCCAGAATCTAAGGAATTTTGGAAGATCATAACCAGTGCCTCTACTATTTCTGCAGCAAATTACGAAAAGACAGTAGGGCGCAGACCATCAAGTCCTGGGGGTCTTGTCAGCCTCAGGCTTAATAGTTTTCCCTGTAACGTTTCCCTGGTGATTAGGTTTCTCCCTCCCTTTCATCTCTTGATTTCCAAGAATCTTTGGGAAGTTTTGTACGTGAATAAAGATGCAAAATACCTGTTCAACAGTTCTGCCAGTTCCTTGTTTCCATGATTAATTCCCAGACTCATTTCCTGAAGACCAGCACAAGTTTGAGCTACTCTTTCCTTTTTACATGCTTGTAGAAACTCTTACTGTCTATCTTTACATTTCTAGTTCACTTTTTTTCTTGCACTATAATTTCTCTTTTTTTTAATTTGTCTTCGCCGGTTCATAAATTCAGTCCAATCTTCTGACTAACCTTAGCAGAATTGAACAGTCATTCTTTCAATTTTATACATCCTTAACTTCTTATTGAGCCATGGGTGATGCATCTTAAAGAACCTTGCTTTTGGAGATAAACCTGAATATCATTAAATATCACCTATTACCTTCCCAGACCAGACCCCAACAGTGGTTAGGATACTGGACCGAAACCACAAAATGTTAGTTTATTTTAAGACTGTGCAGAAAGAATAATTCGCTCCAGGAGCGGTTGAATGATAAAAATAGGGCTATGGTATTTTTAATTCAACCCTTTATTGTGAATACAAAATTAAACTTTACACCTGAAAAGAACAGCTTACAATTATCCCTTAACACAACTATACAATTTCCCATGAAACAACAAACATACAGCTCTTAATCCAGTTGAAATTTAGCAGGGCATGAAGTAATACTTGCTTTATAAAACCGATTCGGCTCCGGTCGGAACCCCTTCAGGCTGGCTGAGTGACTTCAAATAGCTTCATCAACTAAATTGTTTCAGCCTCTTCCTTGTCTTCAGACAAGACTGCTCTGATTTGAAATATTATTACTCTTTTTTTAAACAATCCTACTTGGAAAATATTGTGGATTCGGGCTCAGGCCGATCAAAATTCAGCTCCTCTCTCTCTCTCTCTCTCTCTCTCTCTCTCAAAGCCTCTCCAAACTCTCCGACTCTCTGCCTTCTGAGCTCCACCCAGCAATGACCTCATCTTCCCAAGCTAAAAAACAAATTATCTCTGTGGCTACAAAAGCACATTAAATCCCAAAGGATCTCCCCAGTTAATCCACATTCTTCTGGTCAACTTCACCTATTTTTGAGAAGCAAAATAAAACTCGACCTTTGCAGTCAAACACACTATATTCCCAGGCTTTTAACTCTCATCCATATATTTAGAAACCAATATTTCTAAAATCCTCCAATCATCACCCTCCTTAAAAGTCTTCCACTATATTTCTACTGTCCTGCCTTCATATCCTTCATATTACTTTTGTTTGGGTTTAGAACACTACTCTTCGACCTACACTTCTCACCTTCAAACTGAACATGAAATTTTTTCATTTCATGTTTGTTGCTACCTAGAGGTTCCTCTACTACAGTGTGAATCCTGTCTCATTGCACTTTATCAGGTCTAGAATTTCCCATTTCCTGGTTGACTCGGAAACATACTGTTGTACAAAATTGTCCCAAAGACAATTTTCAACTCATTTTCCAAGCCACCTATAATAATCTTTATTATCGTCACAAGTATGCTTACATTAACACTGCAACAAAGTTACTGCGAAAATCCCTTGTCACCACACTGTGCCTGTTCGGGTACACAGAGGGAGAATTCAGAATGTGCAATTCACCTAACAAGGGACTTGTTGAAGGAAACTGGAGCACCCAGAGGAAACCCACATAGACACGGGGAGAACGTACAGACTCCGCACAGACAGTGACCCAAGCGGGAGTCGTACCTGGGACCCTGGTGCTGTGAAGCAACAGTGCTAACCACTTGCTAACGTGCCACCCACAATTTGACAATTTGAGTCGCCCAATCTATGTGAAAATTAAAGTCATCCATGATTGCTGCTGTGGCTTTCTTACAAGCATCATTTATTTCATCCGGTATAACCTGTCCTACATACAAACATATACATAGAAAATTCTCAAAGAAATCGCTGAAAGGCTGCCACCTCCGAACGAACCTCTGCGACGATCCCCTAAAGGCAAATTTATTTCTTGATTTTGAGAAACCCCGCCATGTCGCTAACCCATACCCCTGACTTTGGGGGCTCCGAGTCCCACCACCCTAGTAAGATCCGTCTCGGGGCAACCAGGGAGGCAAAGGCCAGGACGTCGGCCTCACTCGCCCCCTGGGCTCCCGGGTCTTCCGACACACCGAAGATCGCCACCTCTGGACTCGGCACCACCTACATTTGTACTACCTCTGACATGACGTCAGAAAACCCCTGCCAGAAACCCCTGTCTCGGACGGGCCCAAAACATGTGGATATGGTTTAGCAGGACCCCCCCCCCCCCCCCCCCCCCCCCCCCCCCCCCCCGCACAGCACCCACATCTATCCTCCGCCTCCTCAAAGAAGCTGCTCATCCGGGCCACAGTCATGTGTGCCCTGTGGATCACCTTAAATTGTATCAGGCTAATCCTGGCGCACAATGTGGACGCATTAACTCTCCTCAGGGCCTCCTCCCAACTCCCCACCCGACTCTTCTTCCCCCTTTCACTTCACCTCCCCTATCGGGGCTCCTTCCCACTCCATTCGCTCCTTATAGATTTCTGAGACCTTCCACTCTCCTACTCCTTTTTCGACACCACTTTATCCTGTAGGCCCTGGGGCGGCAGGTTCGGGAAGGTCAAAACCTGCCTCCTGACAAAATCCCTCACCTGCAGGTACCGGAACCCATTCCCACCTGGCAACTCAAACTCCTCCTCCAGGCTCGGGAAACCCTCAACAATAAAGAGATCCCAAATCTCTCGATCCCCGCCTGAAACCCCCCATCCAGCCCCCCCCCCCCCCCCCCCCCCCCCCAGTGAACTGGTGATTATCACATCGGTGCCGTGTGACTACTGTTAAGGGGCCCATAAACTACTCGCAAAATTACCTCTTACCTCACCTATTTCTTATCTCTACTCAAACCGATTCTACATCTTGTCCTTATAAGTTAAGGTCATCTCTTACTATTATAATAATGTTGTCCTTAATTAGCAAGACTTCCCCACCACTTTGGTTTTGGCTTCCAGTCATTCCAAAATGTCAAATACCATTCAATATTCAAGCCCAGTTCTGGCCACCTTTTAACCATGTTTCTGTAATGGCTATCAGGTCATATATGTTTACTTCTATCTATGCTAACAATTTATCCATGTTGTTATGAATGATGCATATATTTGATATTTGGATAAAGGCCCTTTAACTTTTGTCTCTTTTACCATTTTTGCACCCTGGCGTTATCTGGAGGTACACTTTAAGTCTGTGCGCTCTCTCCCTTCCCTGTCACACTCTGATTATCATTGCCCAAATTGCTACCCTGCTCCTTGTTGTTTCCCTTTAGTTCATCATATCTCCCCTCACATGAACCCTCATCTCCCCCGATTTAGTTTGAAGCCTTTTCTGCCATCCTAGTTATACGATTCACCAGAACATTGGTCTCAGGATGATTCAGGCGAAGATGTTCCAGGCGTCCAGCTCTTACTTTACCCAATGTCCCATGCATGAAAATCCATTTCTCCCATTTCAGTCTTTTTAGCCACGCATTTAACTCTCTAAATTTATTTCCCCATGCCAATTTGCTCATGCCTCAGGTAATTAATGACTTTTAAGTTTCTAATTTTTAATTTATCCATTAGTTGCTCATACTCCATATACAAAACTGTACTGTCTGTGTTGTTGGCACCTTTGTGAACCAATACAACTGGATCCTCCCCCTCCCAGTGCAAGTTCCTGCCCAGCCCTTTGCAGGTGTCCAGAACCCTGGCACCAGGCATGCAATACAACCGTCAGGAGACTTGCTTCGCTTGCAGAGCACTGTGTCTATCCCCAACGTTATCGTCCTTCTGTTTAAATCTCTGTCTCTGCATCCTCTTGTGATGTATCCCCTCTCAAAAATCTGGATTTGGTGATTCAAATTTCTTGTGCCACACTTTTTCTTTCACTCTATTTGTTGCTAATGACCATATCGTCAGTTGGCTGCAGCCCCTATCTGGAATTCCATCCTAAACCCACCAGAAATTTGGCCACCCCTGCTAATCTCTCTTCCTTTGGCTCAAGATGTCTTTTAGAGCATTTTTAGACTTGAACGGTACAATGTCAGTGGAGCTAGCTGTTGCTAATTTAACATGTTTTTGTTAAGGCTCAAAGTTGCCTCAAATAATTTATTGGCACTATATTTGGCAAATCATTTTTTAAGGTATTTGGATATTAGCAAATGACTTTGATAAAACTGTGTGTGCTGCGTGATTGAGAAATCACAGATCAACTCTAACCCAGCTTGTAAGTGCACAATGTTCCTTCTGGTACTTTATGTACTTGAACATGGATGCCTGAACACTGATCTTGTTCTGATCAAACTGGTTGTTTCTCTGAGGCCTATAGTTTTGAAGAAGTAATTTGCTCTTGGTTTCATTCAGAAAACTAGCTGGGATGGACTCCTGAATGTTTAGGAAAGTTGAGTGAAATTACAGTCTCCAGATTAATGATTGTTTAGCACCCTTACATTGTTAGATTTAACTTTGCTTTAATTTTAAATTCTCTTGTACTTTCTTATTCTCTGCATGGTGGTACAGTGGTTAGCACTGCTGCCTCATGGAGCTGAGGACCCGGGTCCGATCCCGGCCCCAGGTCACTGTCCGCATGGAGTTTGCACATTCTCCTCGTGTCTGCGTGGGTCTCACCCTCACAACCCAAAGATGTGCAGGGATTGGCCACGCAAAATTGCCCCTAAAATGGGAAAAAAAGAATTGGGCACTTTAAATTTTAAAAAAACTTTCTTATTCTCTCTCCTCCCTACAATAATTTTTCACAGACACTCTCCTTGTACTTGCAATTGCAAGAATAAAGTGTGTTGATTTGTTTTAAATTGCCAGTGTTGGTGCGTTTTGTTTTGTATAATATTGGGAGTTTTCCTTCAGCGGCACTAACTTGTCCTGGTCAACAGCAATGACTTGCATTTATATGATGCCTTTAATATAGTAAAACATCCCACAGCATTAACAAACAAAATGTGGCACTGGAGCACATAATAAGATATTAGAGGTAACGGTGAAAGATTTGGTGAAGAAGAGAAGGTTTGCGAAGTGTCTTAAAAGGAAGAAAGATCGGCAGAGGTTGCGAGAGGGAATTTCAGAGGCAAAGGCCTTTGCAGTGAAGGCAGGGCTGCTAAAGATAGGTTAACATCAAGGATTCACAGATTCGGTTTACTCTTGCTTTTGGATGGCAAGTGTTTCATCCTTCTGCCGTTCACATCTCCTCTAGACAAATCTTCTATTTCTTTCCTTGTCCCATTTACCATTTAATTTGTCATTGTCCCACCAACTGTATTGTCAGTTTAACATTTTCTGTCTTCTACCCTATCACAGGGTCTTTTTTAAAAATCTTTTTCCCACAGTTCCACCTTTCACTTGTGTAAGACCTGTTACACTCAAACCTTTCCATTTTCCGATCAAAGATCATTGATCTGAAGCAGTAACTCGGTTTTTCTCTCCAACGATGCTGCCTGACCGTATTTCCAGCGTCTTCTGTGTTTTATTCCATATCCACCATCTTTTTACTATTCTTTTCCTGAGATCCTGGATACTCATCCACTGCTGGGCTTTCCTTTGCTTTTGTGTTAACTCCTGGAAAAACTGTGAACTCGGCTGTGGACAGCATCTCTATCTGATGCTTGGAATGCCTCTTAAAATGTGTATGCTTTTTTTGCCTTTCTGCTGTTCTCTTCATTTACTGATGGGATTGTTTGGGTTCACTTCTGGCTCCCATCCTGCTGTTATTTTTGTTTGGTTATTACTGAATGAGCTGTCCTCGCCAGGGTTTATCTGCTTGGCCCTTTGGCCAAGGCATTTGCCTTCAGAACTACTCTGATGCTCTCCTTCGTCCCATGCTGAGTTTCCAGATATAACAACATTCGTTGTTGGATGACGCACATTGCTGGACTCAGCATCAAGAACCAGTCTCGTATTCTGCTAGACTGACCACTACAAGAACTTCTGATTCTCTTAATTCATTGTACTTTCTGGTTGCAACTTCAAACAACAACTTAGCTGACATGATGTTCCCTATGCTTCCTGGAATTATTCTCTTTCCTTTCTCGTGTCTGAAGCTGGATTTGCAGACCCAAACTACACTTCCCTTTTCTACAAGAAGGCACCTCACCCAGAGTTTAGATCTTAAAGCCTAAATTCTGCAGTATTCATATTCTCCTCTCCTTTCTTCGGGATAATACAACATGATTTGTCTGATTTCTCTCTATCGATTTCTTCTTGAGTTCTGCAAGTACTCTTCTGCCAACTTTTGTTTCTCCCTCCATTATTTTGGCATTCAACAGTCTCCCTCTCTATATAACTCCAGAATATTTCCTCTCCTCACCCACCATCTATCGCGGGTGATTGTTTTAGCTTCCTGATAAAGAGGGATCGGTTGATTCTCAGCAGCATCTCCATACCTCTTGCAGAAAAAAATTGAATTCCAGGTTATTCTTTTTGCCATCAGCCCTACCAAATCGCTCCAGGTGTGTTTCCCCGCCCCCCCCCCCCCCCATCACTGATGCTTTGTCCTTGCCCTAACTTTAACACTTTCTTCTCCCCTCCTTTGATTGATTAACAGTCTTCCAACTTCTCGTTTTTTTGTTTTTTTTACAACCCCCTCAAGCCCTAATTGGTGTCCTTTGCTTCTGTGATCCCTCGTCTTCCATGAGTTCAATTTTTAAAAATAAATTTAGCGTACCCAATTATTTTTTTCTAACTAAGGGGCAATTTAGCATGGCCAATCCACCTAACCTGCATATCTTTGGGTTGTGGGGGCAAGGCCCATACAGACTCCGGGAGAATGAGCAAATTCCACACGGACAGTGACCCAAGGCCGGAATCGAAACTGGGATCTCGGCTCCGTGAGGTAGTAGTGCAAACCACTGCACCACCGTGCTGTCCCATGAATTCAATCTTAAATACTCAACTCTCATAGCCTGTGCTAGAATAAACCGCATCCTATTCTCATCGAGTTGCTCCCTTCATGTAAACTTTCCTACCCATATCCTGGACCACCACCTCCATATTACTATGTCTGTGGTCACCGTTTATGATCACTTTCTTGTCTGCTTTACCACCACATCCTTCATTCCTCTCCTGTGCATTGTTCACAAATTTTGGTTGTTTTAGACAGGACCTTGTGCAATAGGTAGTTTGTATTACAGTGTCTTCATTTCTCCTGAAAATGCATCTGCCATTCAAACCTATACTGATGATACTTTAATTTTAGTTATGAAAGCTAACGCTTTTCAAATATTGCAGTTGTATTTTGTGCACCCTTTTATAGCAGTAACTACTAGAACTGTTCTGTCATTTGGTTCAGCTTTTTTTAGTTCAGTTTTAATAAATCAAATTCATAACATCATCTTTGATTTAATTCCCAAAATGGGATGTATGCTTTTGAAAGGATATTTGTGACTCATTTGGCTAAAGGGAGAGCTCAATCGCATCACATGGAATCATTATGCAGATTCTTGAATTTGGTTGTAAAAATAGTCATTTTCGAATACAGAGATTTTGAGATGCTAGGATACTGGAAGATGACATTGAAATGAGGTTGGAGCAGGAAATTGCACTTTTCTGCTATTCATGTTATTTCCCTGCTAATTCAGCTGTTTGTACCCTTCAGTTTATCATATCAGAATGAACTACCTGGGCCATTATCTTGGCTTCTATTGTGTTATCTCATTGTGATTCTCTTGAGGGTGACAGCAAAAATATTTCACGTAAGAATGATCCATATTTTATTGGAAAGCAATTCAGTATTCCATACATTTGTGCAATAATTGTAGTATACAACGAAAGTAGAATTGAGACAGTGAATCCATTTTCTACCTTCTAAATATTTTATGCAACGACATCACAGCAAGGCATAATTTGGAAGCGTTTGCATAATGTTGTGAGGCAATAACAGAAGAGTAATTGTGTACCCAAGTTCTTGTTAAAATGCAAAATGCTATTATTTCATGACTAATTCTCAGTCATGTAGATCTTGTCATATTGCCTTGACCCCCTTTCCGGTTTCACGGATTATTGTTTATGAGATCTTGCTGTGTACGCATTTGCTGCATTTATTCCCATCTCTTAGTTGACCTGGAAAGATGGTTGTGAGCTGCCAGCTTAATCCATTCAGTCCATGTGGTGAAAATGCTCCCTTTTGCTGTGGGTAAGGAGTTTCAGTATTTTCAGATAACTATGATGTAGACTTGTCTGAATCAGGAGAGTATGCGACTTGGAAGGGATCTTGGAGTTAATTTTGTTTTGATGCTGGATGGGTGGAGGATCTGGGTTGTGGCATGCTGTTGAGGAAAATTAATGGGGAGAGTATTCAGAAAGGAATTGTACAGGCAAAGTTCTTGATTCAAGGGAGAAAAGCCCAGTTGTTTAAAGATTAGGATAAGGCCCGTATTGTAAAATACATTACTTGCGGGGAATCAAACGTTGGTGTAATCATCAGATGAAACCCACTTTAGAGGCAATAGGACCAGAGCCATAATGCTGTCCCAATTTAAATGCATGCATTCTGGCTATAGTTATAATTATTGCTTGTAAGAACAGCACGGTGGCACAGTGGTTAGCACTGTTGCCTCACTGCACCGAGGACCCGGGTTCGATCCTGGCCCCGGGTCACTGTCCATGTGAAGTTTGTGAAGTCTCACCCCCACATCCCAAAGATGTGCAGGATAGGTGGATTGACCACACTAAATTGCCCCTTAATTGGAAAAAATAATTGGGTACGCTAAATTTATATTAAAAAAATAATTATTGCTTGTATTAGATATAGTTAAATTGCAAAACTTACAGTAGTTACGGAAGCAGTGAAATAGGATTGATTGCAGCATCAAAGTTTCTCAACAGTGCAAGGTGAGCAGCTGAGGGAACCAAATGTAACATTGGTTGAGGAATAAATAATTGCCAGGACTGGGGAAAAATCCCCTCCACTTCAAAATAGTACCATGGAATCTTCTACCTTCACACAAGAAGACAGACAGGGGGGCAGCACGGTAGCATAGTGGTTAGCACAATTGCTTCACAGCTCCAGGGTCCCAGGTTTGATGCCTGGCTTGGGTCACTGTCTGTGCGGAGTCTGCACGTTCTCCCCGTGTGTGCGTGGGTTTCCTCCGGGTGCTCCGGTTTCCTCCCACCGTCCAAAGATGTGCAGGTTAGGTGGATTGGCCATGCTAAATTGCCCTTCGTGTCCAAAATTGCCCTTAGTGTTGGGTGGGGTTACTGGGTTATGGGTGGAGGTGTGGGCTTGGGTAGGGTGCTCTTTCAAAGAGCCGGTGCAGACTCAATGGGCCGAATGGCATCCTTCTGCACTGTAAAGTCTATGATAATGATAAAACAAGGTTGCCGTTGAATATCTCATCCAGAAGGAAGAAACTCCTTGTGAAACGAGATGTTGTGCTTTAGCCCCTGGAATGGGACAATAAATTCACAACCGCTTGATTCGGGGGAGAGTGCTACCATTTGAGCCACAGCTGACATCAAAGTTTAAATGGGTTTATGTGTAAATTTTTCAAGACGCGTTTGACCTGTTACTTTTTAAGAATTAATTCTTGAGATATGGGCATTGCTGGCTGGGTCAGCATTTGTTGCCCATCCCTAATTGCACGTGAACGGAGTGACCTGGGGCCATTTTGGAGGGCATTTAAGCGTCTTGTTTTTAAAATATTTTAGTAACAAATTTTTCAATGTAACATACTTACATATACGTACAAAAGTATTTCAACACTATGCGCCGCCCCCCCAGCCCCGAGCATCTGACGGTGACCAACTCCCTGAAATGGGAATTAAATGGCTTCCACCACAGGTGGAACCTTTGAGCTAACCCTTATTACATACTTGAATTTTTCCAAGCACACAAACTCTGTCAAGTCGTTTAACCATGCCATGGCATTGGACGGGGCTGAAGACGTTCAACCAAACAGAACTCTCCTTCGGGCTATTAAGGAAGCAAAGGCTCGAGCATCCTCTGTTGCAACTCTGAGAAATCTGAGGTCCCAAAAATAGCCACCAAAGGACATGGTTCCAAATCAACCCCAAGAATTTGCATGGTGCTGAAGAAGGAAACTCAAAAGCTCAAAAGACTTCATGTAGGACCAGAACATGTGTGTATGATGCGCTGGGCCCCTCGAGCACCGTTCACACCTATCCTCTACATTCATGAAAAACCAACCCATTTATGGCTGAGATCTATGATCGGCTGGTTCAATGGAGCAAGTCCTGTTGGACAAGATTAAAAGGAAGTGGAAAGGGAGGTTGAGGGAGGGGTGTGGAAAGAGGCTCTATATAGAGTCAACTCTACATCCACGTGCGCTAGGCTCAGCCTGATTCAATTCAAGGTGGTACATAGGGCATATTTGACAAGGACATTTAAGAGTCAACCACATGCTGTGGATCTGCAGGTTAGCCAGACGAAAAGCACATTAGTGAGCCATTCTCTGTTTTTGTTTCCGATTCCAGCATCTACGGAATTTTCTATTTTGGATTTTTGTGGCAATGGTTTCATGGTCATCATCCAACTTTTAGTTCTCGTTTTGAATTCCAATTTCACCATCTGCCATGGTGGGATTCGAACCCGTGTTCCCAGAGCATGACCATAGTCTCCGGATTACAGTGACAATACCACTATGCCACCCCCTCCCCATTACGCCACCCTTGATTTGTTGTTCTACAAAGTAGCCCACCCTTTGTGTTATGGAAATGGAATACTTGACATTTTGAAATAGAACCAATATCCCCAGTGCATCCCCAGTAATATTGGAACAATCATCAAATTATATACTGAAGGACACCATTTGGCACCAGTGCAGGCCTTTTGGTTGAGCTATCCAATTTTTCCCACTCCCCTGCTTTTTTTTAAAAAGTTGCCCGCCAATATTTTTCCACTAAGTATTTATCTAATTCCCTTTTGAAAGTTCACTTTCTCTGTGAAAATCATTTGACTGCTTTCATCTCATTTCCCCAGATCGCATTAGCTTTTTAAAATATATTTTGTCACGTTGCCTCTGGTTCTTGGAATTAGCTTGAATGGCTGTTATTTGGTTACTGACCCTTTTGTCACTGGAAGCAGTTTCGTATTTAATCAAAACCATTCATGATTTTGAACACTTTATCAAATGTCTTGAACTTTCTCTGCTTGAGGAAGAACAACACCAATTTCCCCAGTCTTTTCACACAACTGAAGTCCTTCAGCCTTGGCATCATCCTTGTAAATATCTCCTGCATCCTCACCAAGGCCTTGACATTCTTTCTGAAGTGAATGCAATATTCCATCTAATGCCTAATCAGTATTTTAGTAAGCTTTCGCATAACTTCCTTGCTTTTCTACTTTATGCCACTTTATATTAATATATTGAAGGGCATCTGTGCTTTCTTTTTAACGGCCTTCTCAACTTCCTACATCGCGACCACCAAGAAAGCACAACAGCGCCTCTACTTCCTCCGGAAACTAAGGAAATTCGGCATGCCCACACTGACTCTTACCAACTTTTACAGGTGCACCATAGAAAGCACCCTATCTGGCTGCATCACAGCCTGGTGTGGCAACTGCTCGGCCCGAGAGTCATGAACACCGCCCAGTCCATCACACGAAACTGCCTCCCATCCATTGACCCTATCTACACCTCCCGCTGCCTTGGGAAAGCTGGCAGCACAATCAAAAACCCCTCCCACCCGGCTTACTCACTCTTCCAACTTCTTACATCGGGCAGGAGATACAAAAATCTGAGAACACACACTAATAGATGCAAAAACAGCTTCTTCCCCACTGTTACCAGACTCCTAAACGACCCTCTTATGGACTGATCTGATTAATACTAGACTCCTGTATGCTCCTTTATTATGTATGTTTCACCCGATGCCAGTGTCTATGGGTGGAATTCTACCCCCCCCCCCCCCAACGCCGGGTGGGAGAATCACCGGGGTGCGTCCTGCCAGCCATGCCGCCCTGGCACCCGCACGCGATTCTCCCCCCTGTTGCTCGTTTTAGCCTTAGTTTAATTGCTCTTGTTTTCTCACCTTTGCGCTTGAGTCGCCAGGTATCTTTGTGATACCGCCACGTGGTTCAAGTCCGAGTAATGATTAATAATCCAACACACCGCTTGGCAAGAGTTAAATCAACGCACATTTATTATATACAGTAATCAATACTTATACATTAATGCTACTTCCTACAACTAACAGGCCAATACTTAACTTTGGGAATGGCCCACCAGGTCAGGGAAACGAATGGCCTTTCGTATGGGTTCTGAGCCTGCGGGATTCGAAGCTGGTACAGGTCGATAGCTAGGAGCGCCTATCTCGTAGCGAGCGTTGAAGTAGGACTTACGATTTGAGCGGTGGTTACAGAAGGTCAGCAGAAGGGTCTCGAAGGGTGTGGAAGGATGAAGAAGGGCCGATTTGAACTTGGACTCTATTCTTATAGTCCCCAGGGGCTTCCCGCCTTTCGGGGCGGACCCTGTACCTGGTTCCAAGTGATTGGACTTTGTCCCAATCACTTGGTTCAATATTCTTCAATGCTGGAGCGATTCCTTGATCGATGGGTGGTTTTGGGATGGTCGTTCGCCTCTCTTTGTGTAGGCTCCTGCTGGCGCCGAAAAGTCTGGGTTGGCTTTGTGTGTCTAGTTTGTTGCACATTGTTGCCGGGGATTGCTAATTAATATTCAGATGGCTGGTGTGTTGTTATGCTGATGGTTGCAGGTATCGATTCTGTCTGGCCTCCCCAGAGGCAAATACACAGTTTTACCTGCAGCTGCTTGTTTTAGTCCTGTTGGCTGATTTTCCCATCAGCCTTTTCCGTTCGCCATTTTAAATCGGGGTTAGCCATTCTAAATCGGGAGTTAGCCATTTTAAGTGGCTGCATACCCTCCTTGTGATCCTAACGCGAAGCATGAAGGATCACATCATTATGTTGCTTTCCATTCCCTGACTGGGGGACACTTCCTTCATGGTCTCTGCACTGACCATAGCTATGTACATATATATTCAGAATTTTGTGGCCAAACATAACAGTACATAGTTTTTCTTTTGAACAACAACAAAGCAATATAAATAACCGTGGCCAATTTTAAACAAATAAATAAATAATATATAGACAAAAACAAAACTGAACTGAGTGGCAACTGCCTTGTCAAAAATAGTTACTCTCCAAAGATACAATCCAACAATCCAGTATACATTACCTATAACAAGTGTCTATACATATACAATGACATCCCTGAGAGTCCGTCCGGTTCCTCCCCTCCCCCCTGGGTTGCTGCTGCTGTCTTCTTCTTTTCCATTCCCTCTATCTTTCTGTGAGGTAGTCGACGAACGGTTGCCACCGTCTGGTGAACCCTTGAGCCGAACCCCTTAATACGAACTTGATCCGTTCTAACTTTATAAACCCTGCCATGTCATTTATCCACGTCTCCACACCCGGGGGTTTGGCTTCCTTCCACATTAACAATATCCTGCGCCGGGCTACTAGGGACGCAAAAGCCAAAACATCAGCCTCTCTCGCCTCCTGCACTCCCGGCTCTTCTGCAACCCCGAATATAGCCAACCCCCAGCTTGGTTCGACCCGGACCCCCACCACCTTCGAAAGCACCTTTGCCACCCCCACCCAGAACCCCTGTATTGCCGGGCATGACCAGAACGTGTGGGTGTGATTCGCTGGGTTTCTCGAGCATCTCCCACACCTATCCTCTACCCAAAAAAATTTACTGAGCCGTGCTCCAGTCATATGCGCCCTGTGTAGAACCTTGAATTGTATCAGGCTTAGCCTGGCACACGAGGACGATGAGTTTACCCTACGTAGGGCGTCAGCCCACAGCCCCTCCTCAATCTCCTCCCCCAGCTCTTCTTCCCATTTCCCTTTCAGCTCATCTACCATGATCTCTCACCTGTTGCCTCGCGAAAGCCCTCAGTTGCATATACCGAAATGCATTCCCTTGGGGCAACCCATATTTTTCCGTCAGCGCACCCAGACTCGCAAACGTCCCATCTACGAACAGATCTCTCAATTGTACTACCCCAGCTCTTTGCCATGCTCCAAATCCCCCATCCATTCTCCCCGGAACAAACCTATGGTTATTTCTTATCGGGGACCGCACCGAGGCTCCCGTCTTTCCCCTATGCCGTCTCCACTGCCCCCAAATTTTCAATGTAGCCACCACCACCGGGCTTGT